>NC_069501.1:633442389-633614889 GCF_027579735.1 Bombina bombina
CAAAGGAGGGAATTTTTCATCCAATTCTGGACCTAAAGTGCCTAAACAAGTTTGAGTGTTCCCTCTTTCAAGATAGACAATACAGTCAATCCTTCCTCTGCTTCAGGAAGGACAGTTTTACCACAATAGACCTGAAGGATGCATATCTTCACGTCCCGATACACAGGGAAAATTTTCAGTTCCTGAGGTTTGCCTTTCTGGACCAGCACTTCCAGTTTATAGCTCTTCTGTTTGGCCTAGCTACTGCTCCAAGAATATTTTCGAAGGTTCTGGGGGCTCTTTTAGCCGTTGCCAGAACATGAGGTATTGCAGTAGCGCCTTACCTGGACGATATCTTGATACAGGCACCATCTTTTTGTCTAGCGGAAGAACATTGAGTCCCTTCTCAATCTTCTTCGATCACATGGATGGAAGATACACTTGGAAAAGAGTTCTCTTACTCCAAATACAAGGGTCAACTTCCTAGGGACAATAATAGACTATATATCCATGAGGATATTCCTCACAGATCAGAGACGTTGCAAGCTAACTTCTGCATGTCTTGCCCTCCAGGCCTCCTTGAGAACCTCAGTTGCTCAGTGTATGGAGGTGATCAGACTAATTGTGTCCTGTATGGATATCATTCCTTTTGCCAGATTCCATCTCAGACCCTTACAACTATCCATACTGAGACAATGGAACGGCGACCATTCAGATCTGTCTCAACAGATAGTGCTGGACAACCTATTGAGAGACTCGCTCTCTTGGTTGCTCTGTCCAGATCATCTGTCCCAAGCCACGTGATTCTTGAGACCGTCCTGGGAAATTGTCACTATGGACGCAAGCCTTTCTGACTGGGGAGCCTTTTGCAGTGCCAAGAAGGCGCAAGGTCTTTGGACTAAGGAGGAGTCCTCCCTTCCGATCAATATTTTGGAACTCCAGGCAATCTTCAATGCCTTGAAGGCTTGGCGCCTTCTGGGTTCGTCCCAGTTTATCAGATTCCAATCAGACAATATAACCTCTGTTACCTACATCAACCATCGGGGGGGGAAGAACGAGAAGTTCCTTGGCTAAGAGAGAAGTATTTCGGATACTAGAGTGGGCAGAGAAAAACAGATGTTCACTGTCAGCGATTCACATTCCAGGTGTGGACAACTGGGAAGCGGACTTTGATTCAGGGTCCCTTCATGGCTTTTCCTGGCATAAGGTTAAGGTTGCCAGAATTTTATCTTTTCTCCTGGATGGACTGGAGAAGGGTCTATTTGCTAGTTCCCTGAAGGGACAGATATCGGCCCTGTCGGTGTTACTGCACAAGAGATTAGCTGAGCTTCCGGATTTGTAGTCCTTTGTTAAGGCTCTGACTAGGATCAGACCTGTGTTTTAGATCTGGGGCTCCACCTTGGAGCCTAAATCTTGTTCTTAGTGTTTTGCAGCAGGCACTGTTTGAGCCTATGCATACTGTTGACATTAAATTGTTATCTTGGAAGGTTCTTCTTTTACTGGATATTGCCTCTGTGCGCAGAGTTTGAGATTTCTGCTTTACAATGCGACTCCCCTTATCTTGTTTTCCATGCTAAGGCGGTTTTACCTACTAAATTAGGGTTCCTCCCAAAGGTGGTGTCGGACCGTAACATTAATCAAGAAATTGTTGATTCCTTGTGTCCTACTCCTCCTCCAGTGAAGGAACGCTTGCTTCACAATCTGGATGTGGTTCGTATCTTTGAATTCCTTAGTAGCCTGAAGCTAGAACTTCGACAATCTTCCTCTGTCTTCTATACAGGGAAGCGTAAGGGGCAGACGTCTACTACAACTTCCCTATCTTTCTGGTTATTAAGTAGTGTCATCCGTTTATCTTATGAGACAGCGGGACGACAGCCTCCTGAGAGGATAACGGCTCATTCCACTAGAGTAGTGGCTTCCTCCTGGGCTTTTAAGAACAAAGCCTTAATGGATCAGATTTGTAATGCAGCTACCTGGTCCTCCTCACACACTTTATTAAAATTTTACAAGTTTGGGTGTGTTTGCAGCTTTTGGGAGAAAAGTTATGCAGGCTGTGGGGCCCTCAGAATAAGGTCTGCCTTTTTTTTTTTTTTGGCAGGCAGTCCATAACCCTGCTCGTAATTTATTTGATGAGCGGCTCCCTTTTTTATATTTAATTCTTCTGGCACCTTTATACCCTGATGTTTCTCCTACTTTTTTCCTTGTTCCCTCAGTAGAATGACTGGGGGGTATGGGAAGTGGGAGGGATATTTAAGCCTTTGTCTGGGGTGTGTCTGCCTCCTCCTGGTGGCCAGGTGTTGTATTTCCCAACAGTAAGGAATGAAGTCGTGGACTCTCCCTGCCAGAAAGGAATTTATCTGGTAAGCATAAATTGTTATTATACACTCACACTCACACATGTGTGTGTATATATATATATATATATATATATATATATATATATATATATATATATATATATATATATATATATATATATATATATATATATATATATATATATATATATATATATATATATGTGTGTGGATATGTAGAGATATATATATATATATATATATATATATATATATATATATATATATATATATATATATATATATATATATATATAATTTATCCCATGTCTTGAATAATACCATACATATTTACTTATTAAAGGGGACATGAGTCAAATTTTAAATGCAGAGTTGTACTTTTCAAATTTGAATAGAACCATTCTTGCACCCCAAGGCAGAACATACAGTGATCTGAGATGTCATCACAGAAAATGCAGCATGTCTGCAGAATGAACAGGACACAAACAGGAACTGTTGGCGATTTAACTTTTCAGCACTGCTCCAGATAGAACATTTTTCACTTAAAAAAAAAAAAAACTCATCGCAGAAAGTGAAAAGTTCTGCCTCTGGGTTCTTGCACTATACTTTATAAGATGCATGTACAAATGGCATATGTAAGTTCACATAACTTACTACTGCTAATGTACTGTATAAGAAAAGTGTTTTTTTCCAGAAGCAACTGTAAACATGCTCAGACACCATGAAATAATTTTGGTTAGGATCAGATTTTTTCAAGCTAAATAAGTATGTAAAACTTTTTTTTTTTTTCTCCCCCCCGCCCACCCCCAAAGCTGCTGAAAAGAAACGCTGCCTCACGCCTTGGAGCAGGAGTTGGTGATGCTGTAGATGTTCAGGTAAACTTTGTCAAGTGCTTTAAATTACTGGAAGACGTTATTTTTGCACTACCTATCATCATTGTCAGTGTCACACAAACACGTTTAGTTGATTATAGGGCAGGACCGCCTAATTTTTAATGGTTTTTAAACTTGTATATATTTAGATTGTCATTGAGAATAAATGCCATCAGTTCAAGGATTTATAATATTTCGTACACAAACATGTTGGTAGGATTTTTTTTTTTCTTTTTTTTTTTTTTTTCTTTCCTCTATTGTTTCCAAGAAAAGATTTTACCTATCACTTCTTACTTAAATATAATTAAATAATATAAGGTTTTTCAAAGGGAAAGTGGAGAAGAACTTGATGAATTCTGGAAGGTTTCTGCCCCTCCAAAGTTGCAAAAGAATGTGATTGATTGTGCTGTAGAAATCTAATTTTATTTGTTGTTTTTCTTTTTAGACACACACATTTTTCAGACACATTAACTGGGAAGATCTTCTGGCACGTAAAGTAGAACCTCCTTTTAAACCGCTCTTGGTACGTACACCCTAGCTATACTCTTAGGTATGGGAATGAATGACATCTTATTGAAATATATAATAAATACTCCTGAAGAAATAAAAAAATTTCAACAACTAAAAGAGATCAAGTATGTTGCATAGTATTAAGACTTGGTAATTGGTTTAATGCTTAAAGGGATACTAAACCCAATTTTTTTTCTTTAAATGGACTGTATACACCAATTTTCATATAACTGCATGTAATAGACACTGATATAAAGAATATGCAGAGATACTGATCTAAAAATCCAGTATACAATCTTACTTAGAAGCTTCCAATTTAGCACTGTTGATGAGAATAGCCTGGGACACCCACTGGAGCAGAACCCCCCCCCCCCCCATATATGAAAGACCCATTATACAAACAGAACCAGTCTGAAGTCTGTATACATCAGTAAACATCTAAAACTTTGGGACTTGGTTAGGCGTCTAAAAATCAGCACAATGTTATTTAAAAATAATCAAAACTATACATTTTTACAAAAACACTCCCAGATAGGCTATGTAAATGGATTATGTACAAAACATTTATGCAAAGAAAAATCTAGTGTACAATGTCCCTCTAATGATTCAGATAGAGCATGTAACTTTCTAATTTACTGCTATTATAATTTTTCTTCGTTCTCTTGCTATCTTTATTTGAAAACCCGGAATGCAAAGCTTAGGAGCCGCCCCATGTAGCCACCAATAAGCAAGCGCTATCCAGGGTCTGAACCTAAAATGGGCCGGCTCCTAAGCGTTTCTGTCCTGCTTTTAAATAAAGATACCAAGAGAATGAAGAAAATTTTATAATAGGAGTAAATTAGAAAGTTGCTTAAAATTGCATGCTCTATCTGAATCGTGAAAGAATGAAGAAAAAAATGGGTTTAGTAACCCTTTAAAGAATAAATGTGTGTGTGTGTACATAAATATATAGTGCGTACATATGTTTGAGTATGCAGACACACCCAAAGGTAAATCAATAATTCTAATTGGAAATTTCTCATTTTAAAGCTCTGTGTTTACATTATTGCAGGGAAAGTATTTTTGTTACGTCACCAAATTTCAAGTGTCTACTGGTTTATTATTTACAGGACATTTTGTGTGAGCTGTTGAGAAACTTTTGGAGCACAGATAATATGTGGACATATACTTGGTGAAAAAAAACTTGTTTACCTTTTTGTTTTGTCTTTTGAAATAGTTCATTTTGCCCCTTGAAACAGCCATTTATATAGAGAACTTCATTACTGCAGTATTGGCTGTCTGAATGCTATAGTAAACAAAAAGCAGCAATAATAATCAATCTTTCAGTTGTGTCCAGGAGCTTTGAAGGTAATGAACTTTTAATCCGTACATAGTCTGTTTAACCAAAATATATAGCGATTGGAAAATACATTAGGAGAATGCTCCATCTTACCCAACAGTTCTAAATGAGTGTTAAACTGAACAGTCATGTTGCGTGACAGGAGCTATGGACATCTTCACAACAGTTGACACTAAAGAAACCGTGGAGCAAATTGACATTGTGATGGGTGACAGACGATTGACAGTCCATAGGGCACTGTAAATCAATTTTAGTGGATGTTTTGGAAATGAGAAAACTGTCAGTACAATGGGTACCCTGATTGTTGACTGTAGGCCAGAAGAGACAGTGGACGATTAGTTAAAAAAAAATTCTGACATGAATTTGGAGAAATCCTAATGATTTCTATAGGAAAATTGTTGGTATAGACGAGTCATTGATCTTCCACTTTGTTCCTGAGATAAAAGTGCAAATCAAGCAGGGGAAGGAAGCAACATTGTTCACTTCCTCCTCAGAAGTTCTAAGCAAGTGCTGGTAAGATTATGGAATCATTGTTCCTGCAATGCGGAGAGAATAACAGGTAACTAGTAAGCCGGCTTTATTGGACAATAAGGTGTGAGAACCAAGTGTATTGGTTTTCATGGGTCCAAGTATTTTTTTTATAAGATTGACTTATTGATCTACCTTTTGCGCATGCACAAAACATGTTTTTTTTCATCTGTGCTCTGTTTATTTAGCAAGAAGGTTGTTTACTTTTTGTTTGTTTGCATTCTTTTAATTTCATATAGAGTTTAAAGTGTGTTCTAATATTACTGGTTTATTATGATTTATAGTCTTATACAATTCATTGTACTTGATTTATTGAGATGTATTAGAGCTTTTAATCATTACTAATGAAGGGGTGTGCACACTGAATATTAACATGCAAAAGGTAAATATATTCAAGTAAAAAAAATAAAAAAATTAGACCAGAATGCAGTAAATTGAAAACATTCATATTGGGGCTCTATAAAGGTGTATATAAACTTTGTTGCTTATTAATATGAATAAACATATCTTTGGACTTTAAATGATGTATCGGGATTAAAAACATTGGGTTTCTTAGGGTAGCCAATGACGTCAACATTTTGTTAGATTTTATTCAAACAATTTCATTTTGATTATCACAGGGGTGGAACTACCATTGATGCAGCAGGTACGGAGGCACCAGGGCCCAAGTGCTGGGGGGCCCATATCCGCCCGTCTATATATAGGCGTGTGCAAAATATGTACAATCCTAATGCAAGGGAGCCTTTTATTCGTACAGGTTGAAGGTCCATCTTTCTATCCTCAAAATCATTATACAGATCAGCATGTATATTATTGCTTACTACTGAGATACGTTTTTGGTGGCCCAACAAATAATTTGAACCAGGGCCTTCTGTTGAGTGTGTTTGGATTATCTGTAGGTTGTATGTGTGAATCTTAAATGTACAAAACAAAAATCGATACACAACCTTTATATTTCATTTGTTACTGGCTGTATAAACCTTTTAATTACTTATTCCCTCCATTAAGCAATCAGAAGAGGATGTCAGCCAGTTTGATTCAAAGTTTACAAGGCAGACACCAGTGGATAGTCCGGATGATGCCACACTCAGTGAAAGTGCCAACCAGGTGTTCGTGGTGAGTTATTTACACTTGGTTCCTTCCATGTAGTCTAAATAGAAGCACCAAATCATTTAAGTTTTAGCATGCCTGTGAATAACTACTGATAGGCATATGTCACATGCACATTTAGTTTCCTCTTTCAGACTATTAGTCACATGCCACCAGTGGCTTTTTTAGTAATCTGAATACTGGTGATTGTAATAGACGTTGGATCATTTATAAAGGGTTCTAAACAAAGTTTCATGTACTGCCACTCCTTACATAAGTTCTCCTTTCCACATCCTTCTCAGCTTAGATTCCTAGCAGACAGAATGGCAAAAGCCCAGATCACCTCATTTCTTTCATGTAATTGGCAAGAGTCCATGAGCTAGTGACATATGGGATATACAATCCTACCAGGAGGGGCAAAGTTTCCCAAACCTCAAAATGCCTATAAATACACCCCTCACCACACCCACAATTCAGTTTTACAAACTTTGCCTCCTATGGAGGTGGTGAAGTAAGTTTGTGCTAAGATTTCTACGTTGATATGCGCTTCTCAGCATTGTTGAAGCCCGATTCCTCTGAGTACAGCGAATGTCAGAGGGACGTGAAGGGAGTATCACCTATTGAATACAATGATTTCTCTAACGGGGGTCTTTTTCATGGGTTCTCTGTTATCGGTCGTAGAGATTCATCTCCTACCTCCCTTTTCAGATCGACGATATACTCTCAAATTAACCATTACCTCTACTAAGAACTGTTTTAGTACTGGTTTGGCTATCTGCTATATGTGAATGGGTGTCTTTTGGTAAGTATGTTTTCATTTACTTAAGACACTCTCAGCTATGGTTTGGCACTTTATGCAAATTATATAAAGTTCTAAATATATGTATTGTACTTATATTTGCCATGAGTCAGGTTCATGTATTTCCTTCTGCAGACTGTCAGTTTCATATTTGGGAATATAAACACTTTAAGAAATGTATTTCTTACCTGGGGTTTAGTCTTTTTCAATTTGACTACTTTTTGCATTTGCAGGTATTAGGCCCGCGGGTGTGTCAAATGTTAGACTTTATTACGTCATTTTTGGCGCGGAAAATTAAGTTTTTGACGCAACTTCATTTTCGCGCGTCATACGTGACGTCGAGACCTTTCACACAGCAGCGTCAGTGACGCAAGTGTGTCATTTCCGGTCATTTTTGGCGCCAAAAAAGTTTACGTTATGTTGTGCGTCATACTTGGCGCCAATTTTTCTTCATTATTTCAATACCCCATTGTTGTTTGCCTCCTGCTTTATTTTCTATCAAGGGGCCTATGCTTTTGCATTTTTTCCCATTCCTGAAACTGTCAATTAAGGAAATAGATAATTTTGCTTTATATGTTGTTTTTTCTCTTACATTGAGCAAGATGTCCCAATCTGATCCTGCCTCTGAAGTTTCTGCTGGAACATTGCTGCCTGACATGGGTTCTACAAAAGCTAAGTGCATTTGTTGTAAAATTGTAGAAATTATTCTACCGAATGTCATTTGTAATAGTTGTCATGATAAACTTTTACATGCAGATAGTGTTTCTATCAGTAATAGTACATTGTCAGTTGCAGTTCCTTCAACTTCTAATGTGCATGATATACCTGTACATTTTAAAGAATTTGTTTCTGATTCTATTATGAAGGCTTTGTCTGCATTTCCACCTTCTAATAAACGTAAAAGGTCTTCTAAAACTTTTCATTTAGCTGATGAAATTTCAAATGACCAACAACATAATAATTCATCCTCTTCTGATGAGGATCTATCTGAAACAGAAGATCCTTCCTCAGATATTGACACTGACAAATCTACTTATTTATTTAAAATAGAGTATATGCGTTCTTTATTAAAAGAAGTGTTAATTACTTTGGATATTGAGGTAACCAGTCCTATTGACGTTCAGTCTAATAAACGTTTAAATACTGTTTTTAAACCTCCTGTGGTTTCCCCATGTGTTTTTCCCATTCCTGAGGCTATTTCTGATATGATTTCTATAGAATGGAATAAGCCAGGTACTTCCTTTATTCCTTCTTCAAGGTTTAAAAGATTGTATCCTTTACCAGCAAAATCTATAGAGTTTTGGGAAAAGGTCCCCAAAGTTGATGGGGCTATTTCTACTCTTGCTAAACGTACCACTATTCCTATGGAAGATAGCACTGCCTTTAGGGATCCTTTAGATAGGAAACTTGAATCTTATCTAAGGAAGGCCTTTTTATATTCAGGTCATCTTCTCAGACCTGCTATTTCTTTGGGTGATGTTGCGGCTGCATCAACTTTCTGGTTGGAAACTTTAGCGCAACATGAATTGGATTTTGACATATCTAGCATTGTTCGCTTACTGCAACATGCTAATCATTTTATTTGTGATGCAATTTTTGATATAATCAAAATTGATGTTAGATCCATGTCTTTAGCTGTATTAGCTAGAAGAGCTTTATGGCTTAAATCTTGGAATGCTGATATGACATCTAAATCTAGATTACTATCTCTTTCTTTCCAATGTAATAATTTATTTGGTTCTCAGTTGGATTCTATTATTTCAACTATCACTGGAGGAAAACGAGTTTTTTTTTTTGCCTCAGGATAAAAAACCTAAAGGTAAATCTAAGGCTTCTCACCGTTTTCGTTCCTTTCGTCAGAATAAGGAACAAAAACTCAATCCTCCTCCAAAGGAATCTGCTTTCAGTTGGAAGCCTTCCTCAAATTGGAATAAATCCAAGCCATTTAGGAAACCAAAGTCTGCCCCTAAGTCCGCATGAAGGTGCGGCCCTCATTCCAGCTCAGCTGGTAGGGGGCAGATTAAGGTTTTTCAAGGATTGTTGGATAAAATCTGTCCAAAATCATTGGATTCAGAGCATTGTCTCTCAAGGGTATCGAATAGGATTCAAAGTAAGACCTCCTGTGAGAAGATTTTTTCTCTCACGCATCCCTGTAAATCCAGTAAAAGCTCAGGCTTTTCTGAAGTGTGTTTCAGACCTGGAGTCTTCAGGGGTAATCATGCCAGTTCCTCTTCAGGAACAAGGATGGGGTTTTATTCAAACCTATTCATTGTACCAAAGAAAGAAAATTTGTTCAGACCAGTTCTGGATCTGAAAATTTTGAATCATTATGTAAGAGTACCAACTTTCAAGATGGTGACTATAAGGACTATTCTGCCTTTTGTTCAGCAAGGACATTATATGTCTACAATAGACTTGCAGGATGCATACGTTCATATTCCGATTCATCCAGAACACTTTAAGTTTCTGAGATTCTCTTTTCTAGACAAGCACTACCAATTTGTTGCTCTTCCATTTGGCCTAGCAACAGCTCCAAGAATCTTTTCAAAGGTTCTGGGTGCCCTACTATCTGTAATCAGAGAACAGGGTCTTGCGGTGTTTCCTTATTTGGACGATATCGTGGTACTAGCTCAGTCTTTACATACTGCAGAATCTCACACGAATCAACTAGTGTTGTTTCTTCGGAAACATGGTTGGAGGATCAATTTACCAAAAAGTTTCTTGATTCCTCAGACAAGGGTCACCTTTTTAGGCTTCCAGATAGATTCAGTGTCCATGACTCTGTCTCTAACAGACAAGAGACGTTTAAAGTTGGTTGCAGCCTGCCGGCACCTTCAGTCTCAGTCATTCCCTTCAGTGGCTATGTGCATGGAAGTTTTAGGTCTCATGACTGCAGCATCGGACGCGATCCCCTTTGCTCGTTTTCACATGAGACCTCTACAGCTTTGTATGCTGAATCAATGGTGCAGGGATTATACAAAGATATCACAATTAATATCCTTGAATCCCAATGTACGACATTCTCTGACATGGTGGATAGATCACCATTGTTTGTTTCAAGGGGCTTCTTTTGTTCGCCCAACCTGGACTGTGATCCCAACAGATGCGAGTCTTTCAGGTTGGGGAGCTGTTTGGGGATCTCTGACAGCACAAGGGGTTTAGAAATCTCAAGAGGCGAGATTACCAATAAATATTTT
The DNA here is from genome assembly GCF_027579735.1 of Bombina bombina. Lineage (NCBI taxonomy): Eukaryota > Metazoa > Chordata > Amphibia > Anura > Bombinatoridae > Bombina > Bombina bombina. Next base: position 633,453,021 of record NC_069501.1, read on the forward strand.
AGAACTCTGTGCAATTCTCAGGGCTCTTCAGTTCTGGCCTCTACTAAAGAGAGAACCGTTCATTTGTTTTCAGACAGACAATATCACAACTGTGGCTTATGTCAATCAGGGTGGGACTCACAGTCCCCAAGCTATGAAAGAAGTATCTCGGATACTTGCCTGGGCGGAATCCAGCTCCTGTCTAATCTCTGCGGTGCATATCCCAGGCATAGACAATTGGGAGGCGGATTATCTCAGCCGCCAGACTTTACATCCAGGGGAGTGGTCTCTCCATCCAGATGTGTTTTCTCAGATTGTTCAGATGTGGGGGCTTCCAGAGAGAGATCTCATGGCCTCTCATCTAAACAAGAAACTTCCCAGATACTTGTCCATGTCCAGGGATGTTCAGGCGGAAGCAGTGGATGCGCTGACACTTCCTTGGTGTTATCATCCTGCTTACATCTTCCCGCCTCTAGTTCTCCTTCCAAGAGTGATCTCCAAAATCATCATGGAACAGTCTTCTGTGTTGCTGGTGGCTCCAACATGGCCACACAGGTTTTGGTATGCGGATCTGGTTCGGATGTCCAGTTGCCCGCCTTGGCCACTTCCGTTACGGCCGGACCTACTATCTCAAGGTCCGTTTTTCCATCAGGATCTCAAATCATTAAATTTGAAGGTGTGGAAATTGAACGCTTAGTTCTAAATCATAGAGGTTTCTCTGACTCAGTGATTAATACTATGTTACAAGCTCATAAATCAGTTTCTAGAAAGATTTATTATAGAGTTTGGAAGACTTACATTTTGTGGTGTTCTTCTCATAAATTCTCCTGGCATTCTTTTAGAATTCCTAGAATTTTACAGTTTCTTCAGGATGGTTTGGATAAGTGTTTGTCTGCAAGTTCCTTGAAAGGACAAATCTCCGCTCTTTCTGTTTTATTTCACAGAAAGATTGCTATTCTTCCTGATATTCACTGTTTTGTACAGGCTTTAGTTTGTATTAAGCCTGTCATTAAATCAATTTCTCCTCCTTGGAGTCTTAATTTGGTTCTGAAGGCTTTACAGGCTCCTCCATTTGAGCCTATGCATTCTTTGGACATTAAACTACTTTCCTGGAAAGTGTTGTTCCTTTTGGCTATTTCTTCTGCTAGAAGAGTTTCAGAGCCATCTGTTCTTTCTTGTGAGTCTTTTTCTGATTTTTCATCAGGATAAGGCAGTTTTGCAGACTTCTTTTCAATTTTTACCTAAGGTTGTGAATTCTAACAACATTAATAGATAAATTGTTGTTCCTTCCTTGTGTCCTAATCCTAATAATTCTTTGAAGAGATCCTTACATTCTTTGGATGTGGTAAGAGCTTTGAAATATTATGTGGAAGCTACTAAAATTTCAGGAAGACTTCCAGTTTATTAGTTTTATTTTCTGGTCCTAGGAAAGGTCAGAAAGCTTCTGCTATTTCCTTGGCTTCTTGGTTGAAACTTTTGATTCATCAAGCTTATTTGGAATCAGGTCAAACCCCGCCTCAGAGAATTACAGCTCATTCTACTAGATCAGTCTCCACTTCATGGGCTTTTAAGAATGAAGCTTCAGTTGATCAGATTTGCAAAGCAGCGACTTGGTCCTCTTTGCATACATTTACTAAATTCTACCATTTTGATGTATTTGCTTCTTCGGAAACTGTTTTTGGTAGAAAAGTTCTTCAGGCAGCTGTTTCAGTTTGAGTCTTCTGCTTTTGATTTAAGTTTTTTTTCTTTCAAAGTGAAAATAACTTATTTTTTGGGTTGTGGATTAATTTTTCAGCGGAATATGGCTGTTTTATTCCCTCCCTCTCTAGTGACTCTTGAGTGGAAGACTCCACATCTTGGGTATTGATATCCCATATGTCACTAGCTCATGGACTCTTGCAAATTACATGAAAGAAAACATAATTTATGTAAGAATTTACCTGATAAATTCATTTCTTTCATATTGGCAAGAGTCCATGAGGCCCACCCTTTTTATGGTGGTTATGATTTTTTTGTATAAAGCACAATTATTTCCAAATTCCTTTGTTGATGCTTTTTACTCCTTTCTTTATCACCCCACTGCTTGGCTATTTGTTAAACTGAATTGTGGGTGTGGTGTATTTATAGGCATTTTGAGGTTTGGGAAACTTTGCCCCTCCTGGTAGGATTGTATATCCCTTATGTCACTAGCTCATGGACTCTTGCCAATATGAAAGAAATGAATTTATCAGGTAAGTTCTTACATAAATTATGTTTTTCCTTTGAGTCTCAAACCAACAATGACAACATAATTTCCATTTTAAAATATTAAATTATTCAGTGTTTTTTTGTTTTCAGACACACAGACAGGAGTTGTCTCTAGTGTCAGCTGGCAGTCTGGTTTTTCTGCATACAAATTGGTACATGCTATGTAAAAGTGACAACAATATGGGTAGCAGATAATCTAAAATGATTTGAAACTCACATGGTAAATACATTGAATCAATTATCAATATAGATTTTGAGTTAAAACTAGTTTCTACACTAACATTTTTTTTTTTTTACCAAAAATATTTCTCATTTTAGATATAAACATAAGTTTAATTTACCTACATATGCTATTCACAGAAATAATTTCCCTTAGCCTAAAGGTTGTGGCAGTGGAAAAAGTAAAAATTTCTCACAAAACGAATTAATGTGAGTTTGTGCCTATCCAGAAGTTTCTAGCGTAAGCATAATTATGTTCCAGGTTATTTTAGTGGCTTTAATTATGGATCATTGGGTTCTTAAGATAATAAAAGTATCTTTTACCTTATGTTATTTTTCTTGCACTGTCAGAAGAGACAACTACATTGTTGACAAATCAACAAGCAGTTTCAATCCTCAGTCAAATGTATATTTGTGTAGCTGCACAATGTCACACCCCTCTGAACAAGAAATATGTCAAGTTTTATCCAGTTTGTGACTCATTTCATGTCACAGCACTGTCCAGTTATGGATAAGACTAGAAAACCTATTCTCATAAGAATGAACCCAGTTCAGAATTATTTTCAATGTATGTCATGAAATGTTGCTGTCAAGATGAAATTGAAAATATAAGTAAATTAAGATAGTTTTAAATTGCATATTCTGTTATATCCAGATCATCTGTGCAGCTCTGATGGTTGTTACCATTTCAATAACTAAGAAAAACATAATATGAAATCTTAAATTGTGAGCCACCTTTCCCCTTGTAGTTATTTCAACACCAATAGTATCTGAGTCATGAGCATTGTTTCAGATATTTTGATTGAAATGGATTCCGATGTTAACTTAAGATCATTGCAAGGCATCCTTTTTTAAATCATTTTACATTGAATGTTTGGAGCATCTTTTCATTGTGTTTATCCTCAGTCTACTTTTTATTGTGTTGCAAGTATTTTGGGAGAGAGAGGATAAGTGGAAATGTAACTTTTGTTTCCATATCCTGGCTCCTGTCCCTATAAGTAGTATTTTATTAGTTCCTCTACTGATCCTGTCCTGCTGCAAGTTAACTATACTGAAGGGGAGCTTAAATATGGAGAAGAGGAGGAGCTTGAGGCTTTAGCATTCCAATCTCTAGTCATGGGTGCAACTTAGGGGCTGGAGCCAACATAAGGAAATAACAATACATTTAGTTTAATAGTCTTTTATTAAAAAAGTGTTACTGAAGTTGAAATATTTTGCCAACATTTGTTCTTTTCTGGAATGAGCTGAATTAATACATAGTTTACTTTAGGTTCTATGTAAGAGATAAAATACATTGTTTTAATCGCAAACTTGCAAGATTTGTCTGTTTTCTAGTGACAATGTATTCTCCTCACAGGGTTTTACCTATGTGGCACCCTCTGTACTTGAAAGTGTAAAAGAAAAGTTTTCATTTGAACCAAAAATTCGCTCTCCTCGCCGATTTATTGGTAGCCCTCGGACACCTGTGAGGTAAGATGTGTCTCAAACACTTGTGGAATGTATTTTTATTAACACATATAGGGCCAGATTACAAGTGGCGTTGTATTTAATGCTCCTGCTCAAGCGTTAACGTGCTAGAAGTAACACCTAACTTGCATGCAAACACAATGGCATATTCTCAAGTGCGTTAACCCGACATGATGATATAAATATTTCACATTCCTATGTTCACATAGAAGAATATGTTCTATTCATTCATAAATACATATATAGATTATCCAAATATTTCTAAATAGATCTCTCTGTGTAGAACATTGGAATGGGAAATATTTACAGTAAATACACACTAACATTTAAATAAATACGCAAAATTGATAATTGAAGTAAATTGGAAAGTTGTAATTTGACTTCTGGAACTTATTACCCATCTTATTATTGTAAGTTATTTATGGTGGACGTTTAGTTTTTGTTTTTTACTCATTTGTGCAAAGCACCTGTATTTGCGTAACCTAATTTGAAAAACTGCTAAATCAAAATATACAAATGTAAAAAAACAGCAAAAAAACAGGCCATAGTTTCATTTCAGCATGCATTTTTTTATTCATTGTTATATTTTATTGATTATATTTGTTGTTAATGGGTTTATTACTATTTTTTGTATGTTTGCCCAATGCTATTTAAAGTGTATGTATGTCATAAATTGTGTTCATTTGTTCTTTCATTTTTTTTAAATAAAGATGTGTATTTTTTGTTTGTCAATAAAGACAGTGGTTGGAAATCTTGTCAGTTATTTTAAACTGCACATTTGTTTATTGCAGCCCTGTGAAATTTTCTGGAGACTTCTGGGCGAAAAGCACAGCTGCTGGAACCTCAAATACACAAACACCAGCTGAGTACAGAATGGAAGCAAGTGGTGTTGAACAAATGGATGTGACTGCAAGCGGAGAAGCTTCAGCACCACTACCAATCAGACAATCCAATGCTGGGTCATACAAAAAGCAGGCCTACCCTATGATGTCAAAGCGACCAGAACATTTACGCATGAATCTATGACAGTGACATTTTTCCAGAAATTTTCTGGCCTGTACATTTTGGTAAAACAAACATGGATCATAAACTCTGCTTACAGCAAAGCAGAGGGCAAAAAATGTTTTGGAACTCATGTCCCACCTGGGGAAATTGTGGATTAGTTTGCAAAGACAAATGAACCTTCATTTTTTTAAAATATAATATATATACATATATATATATCTCAATCAGTGGTGCAAAAAAAGCAGATTAATCAAAACTGCATTATAAAACTGGAGGCAACTTACCCTATGATTCCCCATCGTATTTGGTCCCTTTCAAAGTTGGAAGCTTGACAGTATTAGTTCCAGGATAAAATAAGCCACAGTTTTGTGTTTAAGTGGTATGGTGAAAAACAGGCTTGTTCTGTCTACAAAAACAAATCAGATGACTTAAGGGATAGTGGATATTTAATTACGTAGATCTGAGAGTAAATCAAAATTATTGAATCATTGCCAAACAAATATGCTAGTGTTTAAAATTGTGATATTTGATTCAACTAACTGAACTATTCCATACGTTATCAGGCAATTTGCTGTGTTCATGGATGTGAAAGATGAGCTTTCCAGATCTTATTGAAAATAGGGCTAGCTTGACCCTTTAACCAACAGGTTGTCTTCCTAAGCATTTTTGGAATAACTTTAGGTTAATCCTAAATCCTGTAAATTGTTGACACAATAACCATGTACCATTTCCAGAATTAAAATGTGGTACTTTGCTGTTTATTTAGCTAAACAAAATGATGGATGGTTACAAGCTGCCAATTTTATATTTTCAGCTATATTGTTTCTATCCTACCCTAATTTACTTCTGGTTGTCTTAAGAACATTTAGTACTGGGACTTTAATATTTTCTGATTGTAAAAGTATTACATGGCCTTCAACTCATGTCTTCCATAATGAGGGAAAATGTCTGAGGATGAGCCTAGGAAACGTTATCACAATGCTTGTCTTGGATTCTGTATGAATGGCTAAAAGGTACAAAGAATGAAATAAAGGTAAATTTACCTTACTTGCCTTAACAAAACAAAAAGTTTCTGTCAACATCTGTTATGACATATGCAAAACCCTCCTGCTGTAACGTTTGTGTGTGCCAACAAATAGCCTGGTTGTAACTTCTTTACCAATTGCCTATGATTTTTAAATGTAATATTCCAAATAGTGTGGCAATCTTTAAAAGTCTTGATGTCAAGTGAGAAAAACTATTTTTTAAAGTTGGTCTATAAATGTTTGAACCCTAGGATGCAAGCCATAAAGTAGACCGTGAATTGTTTATTGGAAAGAAGCGTTAAAAAATTATATATAGAAGAGACAAGTCCTTGTTGTAGTCATTCTTCAATGTAAAATGAAGTGTAATTCTGTTAACAGATATGTACCTCATGTTTATACTTTTATTTCTTGTTACCAGTGTGTGTTTGTTTGTAATTTTATAGTTAGACACAATGTATGTTATTTACTGCTTACATAACAGGCCTATATGCATCTAAGTTTAGTTGATGAGCATAGCAGCTGCAAAATTAAATTCACATTTGATAGCATTTCACCTCTCATTGCTCAGCACCGCCTTCAAGCGAAGTACAGAGAAGGTACAAATGTGTCCAACGCCACTGCTTAAAGGGGCATGTTACACAAATGCTAAATAATGTGAAAGTGGTGCACCATAACTATAAAAAGTGGAGTAGAAAATATCACATAATCATCTTTATGTAAAAAGGAAGATTTCCATAGTAGCCACACCCCACTGTAAAGGGACTTTAAGCCGGATGCTAGTCCCAGGACTGGAGCGAGCCTGCATCCTTATTTTAAGGATGTTTTACTTTGAATTGTCGCAAGTTTATGGTGAAATATCATGAGATTACAGGGAAGCAGTGTGACTTCAGCACTGATAATGCTTGATTGGCTTTGATTTCTCACAATGGACATACTTTAACAATAGCTGTAGGATAATTGATCACAGAGCACTTATTTGGTGAACTGAGGGAATTTTGAGGTCAAATATATTTTATTTAGAGATGTTAATTATATTTTCTAGTCGGCTTATTTTTTTTATTTTTTTTTTAGCTGTACCATTTTCAAGTCATATGGGTAAGATGTCCTGTTGAAAAAAAATCCTTCTCTTAGAGCGAAATGCATGCAATGTTTGTGATGTACATAACCCTTTCTAAAGCCATATATTTTATGTATCCGTATAAATGTTTTTGTAACACACGTTTTAACTTATTTACAAAAAATAAAACTAATAAAACTTTATAAACCTACATATGAAAACCACACTAAAAAAAATTCTCTCTCTAGGTAAAGGATATCATGTTGCTATTGTTCAATGTCTAAAAAGAACATGAATCCCAACATTTTTCTTTACTGATTCAGATAGAACATACAGTTTAAAAAAATAAGTTTCCAGTTTCTTCTTTTATCACATTTACTTTGTTCTCTTGGTATCCTTTCTTGAAAAGAAGGTAGGCTCAGGAGCATGGAAATGTCTGGAGCAGCAGTTTTGCAACAATACTTTTAAGTTGTTAATGTGCAAAATCACTAGGGGACCAGTGTTGCTGCCTTGTAGTGCTCTAGACACATGCACACTACCTACCTAGGTATACTCTTCAACAAAGAATACCATGATTACAAAGCAAATTTGAAATTCGTAAGTAATTTAGAAACTTTTTTTTTTTTTTCATGTCATGAAAGAAAGATTGAGTTTCACATGCATTTTTAATACCTCCCAATATATTTTTTAACCAAGTCACTGCTAAAGCATAGTGGCACATTAAATATGGCATTTTGGGTGTACATACTCTCTTAAACAATATATATATGTGATCAAGTTTTCGCTCTAATAAAGATAAGGATTTTTTAAGAACTGCTGTTGGACTCATTTGTGGAAATTTTCACTTCTCTCTCTCACACACACACACACACTTTTTCTCATGTTTAAATGATTATTTTCATGGTATGTCATTTGCACACTCAGATGCTATACGATTGATAAACGATTCCTGTAGATTTTGCTTCAATATGCTTATAATATGCATTTATAGGTGAATCTGCTAGACATTTACATTGTTGCTAAGCTTACCTATTTCTTATTTTGATTAGATCTACTTGCTCGCACACGAATAATCATTTTGACCTGTGCTTTTTTACTATTCTGCCCTCGCTTCCTGATTGGAATCTGTATATGGTTATTCTGGTTTTTATGGTGTCATTAACCTTTGCATAAAGTGTCTCTTAAAACTGATGGTCTTTCAGATAGACTCTTACTTTTGGCTTTGTTAGTGTTAGTTGTGTTTCAGAGCTTTTCCTCTCATCTGATTTTTTCATCATAATAATTCTGTTATTTATTTTGCTTATTTGTTTAATCACTAGAGCATCATGTGTAATTTTCTTTTCTTCTTATAATCATTGGGAAGCTCTACAGTAATTTACAGATAGAGGTCTTCGTATTAAAGGGCCATGATACCCAAATGTTGAAACACTTGAAAGTGATGCAGCATAGCTGTAAAAAGCTTACTAGAAAATATCACCTGAACATCTCTGTTAAAAAAAGAGATTTTACCTCCAAAAGTTCCTCAGTAGCCACATCCCATTGTAAAGGACTTCTAAGCAGCAAATCAGTATGTCCTGGGACAGCAAAAGGAGCAAGCATTTGTGCACACTCATATTATTTCCCTATTCAGTTTACGGAAGTTTACTATGAAATCTCATGAGTTAAGTCAAATCTCATGAGATCACAGTAAAAGCGTTCATGACCTCAGCACTGTTGATGCTGATTGGCTGCTGTTCATTTCTTCATTTTTTTATTTTTTTTTACCTGCAGGTGAAGTATAATTTTTTTACACAGCACTTACTCTGCTGAGCGGAGGAAATTGTGAGGTAAAATATCTTCCCTTTTTTACATAGAGATGCTCAGGTGATTTTTTTTTTCCTGTCAGCTTTTTACAGTTATACTGCATAATTTTTAAGTGATTTAGCATGTGAGTATTATGTCCCTTTTAAACCACAAAAGATAAGATGTTGAACATTCTGAATCCATTTTACATAAGTCCCACAAACTTCTGAAATTTTAAAGGGGCAGTTTGTTGTAGTGTAATTTGCCAACATATTTATAAAATATAAATACATTTTCTGTTTTATAAATTTGCTTCAGCACTCAAGTGGTAACACGGACACATTTCCCTGCCCTACAGCCAATAAAAAGGCATATTCTGATCATATCCAAGAGCATATGCTCACATGTACTCCATAACTAAGCTTATAGTAGATGGCTATTGTTATATGGTTGAATCCAATATTGAGAACAATTAAACAGCTTTTCTCTTCTTAAGTGTATCCAGTCCACGGATCATCCATTACTTGTGGGATATTCTCCTCCCCAACAGGACGTTGCAAGAGGATCACCCACAGCAGAGCTGCTATATAGCTCCTCCCCTCAGTGTCATATCCAGTCATTCTCTTGCAACTCTCAACAAAGATGGATGTAGTAAGAGGAGTGTGGTGTATTATAGTTAGTTTATTAACTTCAATCAAAAGTTTGTTATTTTTAAATGGTACCGGAGTGTACTGTTTTATCAAAGGCAGTATTAGAAGAAGAATCTGCCTGTGATTTCTATGATCTTAGCAGAAGTAACTAAGATCCATTGCCGTTCTCACATATTCTGAGGAGTGAGGTAACTTCAGAGGGGGAATGGCGTGCAGGTTTCCCTGCAATAAGGTATGTGCAGTAAAATATATTTCTAGGGATGGAATTTGCTAGAAAGATGCTGCTAATACCGGAATAATGTAAGTTAAGCCTAAATGCAGTGATTTAATAGCGACTGGTATCAGGCTTATTAACAGAGATACATACTCTTATAAAAGTGTAATATAAAACGTTTGCTGGCATGTTAATCGTTTTTATATGTTTGGTGACAAAACTTATTAGGGCCTAGTTTTTTCTCCACATGGCTGGCTTGATTTTTGCCTAGAAACAGTTTCCTGAGGCTTTCCACTGTTGTAATATGAGTGGGAGGGGCCTATTTTAGCGCTTTTCTGCGCAGCTAAAATTAGACTCAGCTTCCTCCTGCATGATACAGGACATCTCTGAAGGGCTCAAAAGTCGTGTTTGAGGAGGGTAACAACCACAGTAGACTGTGGCAGTTGTTGTGACTGTTGAAAAAACGTTTTTTTTGTCATTTATTAATCCGTTTTTGGTTTTAAGGGGTTAATCATCCATTTGCAAGTGGGTGCAATGCTCTGCTAACTAGTTACATACACTGTAAACATTTCGTTAGTGTAACTGCCTTTTTTCACTGTTATTTCAAATTTTGTTAAATTTGTTTCTCTTAAAGGCACAGTAATGTTTTTTTTATATTGCTTGTTAACTTGGTTTAAAGTGTTTTCCAAGCTTGCTAGTCTCATTGCTAGTCTGTATAAACATGTCTGACACAGAGGAAAATACTTGTTCATTATGTTTTAAAAGCCATGGTGGAGCCCCATAGGAGAATGTGTACTAAATGTATTGATTTCACCTTAAACAGTAAAAATCAGTCTTTATCTATAAAAGAATTGTCACCAGAGGGGTCTGTCGAGGGGGAAGTTATGCCGACTAACTCTCCCCACGTGTCGGACCCTTCGCCTCCCGCTCGAGGGACGCACGCTAATATGGCGCCAAGTACATCAGGGATGCCCATAGCGATTACTTTGCAGGACATGGCTGCAATCATGAATAATACCCTGTCACAAGTATTAGCCAGATTGCCAGAAGTAAGAGGTAAGCGCGATAGCTCTGGGGTTAGACGAGATACAGAGCGCGTAGATGCTGTAAGAGCCATGTCTGATACTGCGTCACACTATGCAGAACCTGAGGACGGAGAGCTTCAGTCTGTGGGTGACGTCTCTGAATCAGGGAGACCTGATTCAGAGATTTCTAATTTTAAATTTAAGCTTGAGAACCTCCGTGTATTGCTTGGGGAGGTATTAGCTGCTCTGAATGACTGTGACACAATTGCAGTGCCAGAGAAATTGTGTAGGCTGGATAAATACTTTGCAGTGCCGGTGAGTACTGATGTTTTTCCAATACCTTACAGAAATCATTAGTAAGGAGTGGGATAGACCCGGTGTGCCCTTTTCCCCACCTCCTATATTTAGAAAAATGTTTCCAATAGACGCCACTACACGGGACTTATGGCAGACGGTCCCTAAGGTGGAGGGAGCAGTTTCTACTTTAGCAAAGCGTACCACTATCCCGGTTGAGGACAGTTGTGCTTTTTCAGATCCAATGGATAAAAAATTAGAGGGTTACCTTAAGAAAATGTTTATTCAACAAGGTTTTATTTTACAGCCCCTTGCATGCATTGCGCCTGTCACTGCTGCGGAGGCATTCTGGTTTGAGGCCCTGGAAAAGGCCATCCATACAGCTCCATTGACTGAAATTATTGACAAGCTTAGAACACTTAAGCTAGCTAATTCATTTGTTTCTGATGCCATTGTTCATTTGACTAAACTAACGGCTAAGAATTCCGGATTCGCCATCCAGGCGCGTAGGACGCTATGGCTGAAGTCACATCAGCTGACCAGGATTTAAAAGTCTAAATTACTTAACATTCCTTTCAAGGGGCAGACCTTATTCGGGCCTGGTTTGAAAGAAATTATTGCTGACGTTACTGGAGGTAAGGGTCATACCCTTCCTCAGGACAGGGCCAAATCAAGGGCCAAACAGTCTAATTTTCGTGCCTTTCGAAATTTCAAGGCGGGTGCAGCATCAACTCCCTCTACCTCAAAACAAGAGGGAACTTTTGCTCAATCTAAGCAGGCCTGGAAACCTAACCAGTCCTGGAACAAGGGCAAGCAGGCCAGAAAGCCTGCTGCTGCCTCCAAGACAGCATGAAATAGCGGCCCCCTATCCGATAACGGATCTAGTAGGGAGCAGACGCTCTCTTCGCCCAGGCGTGGGCAAGAGATGTTCAGGATCCCTGGGCGTTGGAGATCATATCTCAGGGATATCTTCTGGACTTCAAAGCTTCTCCCCCACAAGGGAGATTTCACCTTTCAAGATTATCTGCAGACCAGATAAAGAAAGAGGCATTCCTAAACTGCGTGCAAGACCTCCTTGTAATGGGAGTGATACATCCAGTTCCGCGGACGGAACAAGGACAAGGATTTTATTCAAATCTGTTTGTGGTTCCCAAAAAAGAGGGAACCTTCAGACCAATTTTGGATTTAAAGATCCTAAACAAATTCCTCAGAGTTCCATCATTCAAGATGGAAACTATTCGAACCATCCTACCCATGATCCAAGAGGGTCAGTACATGACCACAGTGGACTTAAAGGATGCCTACCTTCACATTCCGATTCACAAGAATCATCATCGATTCCTGAGGTTTGCCTTTCTAGACAGGCATTACCAGTTTGTAGCTCTCCCATTCGGGTTGGCTACAGCCCCAAGAATTTTTACAAAGGTTCTGGGCTCACTTCTGGCGGTTCTAAGACCGCGAGGCATAGCGGTGGCTCCTTACCTGGACGACATCCTGATACAGGCGTCCAGCTTTCAAATTGCCAAGTCTCATACAGAGATAGTTCTGGCATTTCTGAGGTCGCATGGGTGGAAAGTGAACGAAGAAAAGAGTTCTCTATTTCCTCTCACAAGGGTTCCCTTCCTAGGGACTCTTATAGATTCTATAGAAATGAAAATTTACCTGACGGAGTCCAGGTTATCAAAACTTCTAAATGCTTGCCGTGTTCTTCACTCCATTCCGCGCCCCACGGTGGCTCAGTGCATGGAAGTAATCGGCTTAATGGTAGCGGCGATGGACATAGTACCATTTGCGCGCCTGCATCTCAGACCGCTGCAATTATGCATGCTCAGTCAGTGGAATGGGGATTACACAGATTTGTCCCCTCTACTAAATCTGGACCAGGAAACCAGAGCTTCTCTTCTCTGGTGGTTGTCTCGGGTCCATCTGTCCAAAGGTATGACCTTTTCGCAGGCCAGATTGGACCATTGTAACAACAGACGCCAGCCTTCTAGGTTGGGGTGCAGTCTGGAACTCCCTGAAGGCTCAGGGTTCATGGACCCAGGAGGAGAAACTCCTCCCAATAAATATTCTGGAGTTAAGAGCAATATTCAATGCTCTTCTAGCTTGGCCTCAGTTAGCAAAACTGAGGTTCATCAGATTTCAGTCGGACAACATCACGACTGTGGCTTACATCAACCATCAAGGGGGGGACCAGGAGTTCCCTAGCGATGTCAGAAGTCTCCAGGATAATTCGCTAACAGAGACCCACTCTTGCCACCTGTCGGCGATCCATATCCCAGGGGTAGAGAACTGTGAGGCGGATTTTCTAAGTCGTCAGACTTTTCATCCGGGGGAGTGGGAACTCCATCCCAAGGTGTTTGCTCAATTGGTGCTCCGTTGGGGCAAACCAGAACTGGATCTCATGGCGTCTCGCCAGAACGCCAAGCTTCCTTGTTACGGGTCCAGGGACCCAGAAGCGGCACTAATAGATGCTCTAACAGCGCCCTGGTTCTTCAACCTGGCTTATGTGTTTCCACCGTTTCCTCTGCTCCCTCGTCTGATTGCCAAGATCAAACAGGAGAGAGCATCGGTGATATTGATAGCGCCTGCGTGGCCACGCAGGACCTGGTATGCAGACCTAGTGGACATGTCATCCTTTCCACCATGGACTCTGCCTCTGAGACAAGACCTTCTAATACAAGGTCCTTTCAATCATCAGTCTCAGAGAAAGTAGATTCAGACTGCATGGAGATTGAACGCTTGATTCTATCAAAGCGTGGCTTCCCTGAGTCAGTAATTGATACCCTAATACAGGCACGAAAGCCTGTTACCAGGAAAATTTACCACAAGATATGGCGTAAATATCTTCATTGGTGTGAATCCAAGAATTACTCATGGAGTAGGGTTAGGATTCCTAGAATATTGTCCTTCCTCCAAGAGGGTTTGGATAAAGGATTATCAGCTAGTTCTTTAAAAGGGCAGATTTCTGCTCTGTCTATTCTTTTACACAAGCGTCTGGCAGAAGTTCCAGACGTTCAAGCTTTTTGTCAGGCTTTAGTTAGAATTAAGCCTGTGTTTAAACCTGTTGCTCCCCCAACTTGGTTCTTAAAGTTCTTCAAGGGGTTCTGTTTGAACCCCTTCATTCTATTGATATCAAACTTCTATCATGGAAAGTTCTTTTTGTGATGGCTATTTCCTCGGCTCGGAGAGTCTCGGAATTATCTGCCTTACATTGTGATTCTCCTTATCTGATCTTTCATTCAGATAAAGTAGTTCTGCGTACAAAACCTGGGTTTTTACCCAAGGTGGTTTCTAACAAGAATATCAATCAGGAGCTTGTTGTTACGTCATTATGCCCTAATCCTTCTTCAAAGAAGGAACGCCTTTTGCATAATCTAGATGTAGTCCGTGCATTGAAGTTTTACTTGCAGGCTACTAAAGATTTTCGTCAAACATCTAACCTGTTTGTTGTTTACTCTGGACAGAGGAGAGGTCAAAAGGCCCCGGCAACCTCTTTCCTTTTGGCTTCGGAGTATAATCCGTTTAGCGTATGAGACTGCTGGACAGCAGCCCCCTGAAAGAATTGCAGCTCATTCTACTAGAGCTGTGGCTTCCACCTGGGCCTTTAAAAATGAGGCCTCTGTTGAACAGATTTGCAAGGCTGCGACTTGGTCTTCGCTTCATACCTTTTCAAAATTTTCCAAATTTGATACTTTTGCTTCTTCGGAGGCTGTTTTTGGGAGAAAGGTTCTACAGGCAGTGGTTCCTTCCGTTTAAGTTCCTGCCTTGTCCCTCCCATCATCCGTGTACTTTAGCTTTGGTATTGGTATCCCACAAGTAATGGATGATCTGTGGACTGGATACACTTAACAAGAGAAAACATAATTTATGCTTACCTGATAAATTTATTTCTCTTGTAGTGTATCCAGTCCACGGCCCGCCCTGTCCTTTTAAGGCAGGTCTAAATTTTAATTAAACTTTAGTCACCACTGCACCCTATAGTTTCTCTTTTCTCGATTTGTTTCGGTCGAATGACTGGATATGACACTGAGGGAAGGAGCTATATAGCAGCTCTGCTGTGGGTGATCCTCTTGCAACGTCCTGTTGGGCAGGAGAATATCCCACAAGTAATGGATGATCCGTGGACTGGATACACTATAAGAGAAATAAATTTATCAGGTAAGCATAAATTATGTTTTTATCTTCTAATATTGAGGAATAACACAATTTATGCTTAACTGATAAAATATTTTCTTGCCTGGCATGGAGAGTCCATGTTTCCATTCGTTACTGTTGGGAATTCAACACCTGGTCATCAGGAGGAGGCAAAGACACCCCAGTCAAAGCTTAAGTATCCCTCCCACTTCCCATATTCCCCCAGTCATTCAGCCGAGGGAATAAGGAAAAGGAGAAACACCAGGGGGGTATATAGGTGCCAGAAGATTAGAAGAGACAAACGCCACTTTATGAATAAATAAGGGTGGGTTGTGTACTCTCAATGCCAGGAGAGAGAATAATTTTTCAGTGAAGCATAAGTTTTTTTTTCTTTCCAATGGCATGGAGAGTCCACAATTTCATTCATTACTGTGGGGGAACAAATACCCAAGCCAGAGAGGACACAGAATGGACAGGGAGGGAGAACTAAAGGCAGGCAAACATAAACTGAAGGCACCACTGCTTGAAGCATAAAGTAAACTACTGTGAAAGGGTATGAAAAACTCAGTGTGTAAGAGTGGCTAGTGTGCTGTTCAAGAGATGTAAGTATTAAATTTGCAAATGACTATTAAACACTTATTGCCAAATTTGGAAATTATCACTTTTCAAGGTGCATTATAATTAATCGCCACTTGATGGCAGCAAACATCAGGGAATCCCAGTCAAGTTAAATTTGTTGATTTTTTTTGCATAATAAAATGGATTTCCACAAGTAAAATTTGTATTGCATAATAAAATGACAGAAGTAGTGGCATACATAGAAAACATGAGGCACTGCCTGATGATATAAATACAGTTTTGCTCCCAATACCAAACGGCTCTCTCCTTTTAAGAGTCACACTTCGGAAATGTATAAATACTGCAAGGTTATCCATATAAACATGAAAAGATACTGAGTTGCTCCCTACATAGGAATAAAAAAAAAATCTACCCTAAAAGAGGGAAAATGAGTCGTTTATTAAGATATTTAATCCTTAGTTCTGATCAGTTTATGCTTTATATTCACATTGAATATACTGTATATGTAGAAAATAGGTTATGAATCAATTATATGTCTGTTACAATTTTCTATGCCAAGCAAGCTATAAAATAAATATTTATATAAATTAAGCTTACTCAAAATGAATTGCTTATTAAAATCACACCTCAATTATACCAGAACTATTTATTAGCCAGCAACACTAGTCTAATTCCAAAACATGGATTACGAACTTGCAATGCTTAATTTACAACAACCTGATATTTAACCACAATAACCAATTTATGTGCAGTTCTAAGAGATTTCACAATAATAAAACTGACTTATAAATATGTAATACAAAATCTTTTCTAGCAATAAAATTATTTAGCACAAATGTGACTATTTCTAAACTACACAGGACTATGGACCATAAATTTAAAATACCAAATACCCCTTTAAATCACCAGCTTCAATTAAACAAGCAACAAAGAATGTCTTTGCTTTAAAAACATAAATTATGCTTACCAGATAATTGAATTTCCTTCTATATAAGGAGAGTCCATGGCATGGTTCCTTACTGTTGGGAAATACTGAACCTGGCCACCAGGAGGAGGCAAAGACACCCAAGCCAAAGGCTTAAATACCTCTCCCACTCCCCCCAGTCATTCTGCAAAGGGAACAGTAGGAGAAATATCAGGGTATAAATGGTGCCAGAAGAAAAATATAATTTAGAGGGCTGCCCATCGGAGGGCAGGGGCAGTGGACTCTCCTTATACAGAAGGAAATTAAATTATCTGGTAAGCATTTGTTTTCCTTCTTAATATAAGGAGAGTCCATGGCATCATTCCTTACTGTTGGGAAACTTTTATACCCAAGCTCTAGAGGACACTGAATGATAACGGGAGGGACAAAAAGAGAGGCGGATCCAAATCTGAGGGCACCACAGCCTACAAAACCTTTCTCCCGAAAGCTGCTTCAGCCGAGGCAAAAAACATAAAACTTGTAAAATTTAGAAAAAGTATGTGAGGACCAGGTAGCCGCCTTACAAATATGATCCATAGAGGCCTCGTTCTTAAAGGCCCAAGAGGAAGCCACTGCTCTAGTAGAATGAGCCGTAATCCTCTGAGGTTTATGTCCCACTGTCTCATAAGCAAAACGGATAACACTCCTTAACCAAAAAGATAAGGAAGTCGAAGAGACCTGACCCTTACGCTTCCTGGAATAGACAACAAACAAGGTAGAAGTTTGTCTAAAATCCTTAGTAGCATGAAGATAGAACTTGAACCGCGTCCGAATTATGAAGCAAACATTCGAAGAAGGATTGGGACACAATGAAGGAACCACAATCTCTTGATTGATGTTGCGGTCTGACACGACCTTAGGAAGAAAACCTAACTTAGTACGTAGGACAGCCTTATCAGAATGGAACACCAGATAAGGAGGCTCACATCGCAAGGCACCAATTTCAGATACTCTGCGCGCAAAAGCAAGAGCCAGTAGAAAAAGAACCTTCCAGGACAACAATTTAATGTCAATTGTATGCATAGTTTCAAACAGAGCCAGTTGTAACACCTTAAGAACAAGATTTAGACTCCAAAGAGGATTCTTAGATCTAAACACAGGTTTGATCCTAGTCAGAGCTTTAACAAAGGACTGTACATCTGGAAGCTCCGAGAGCCTCGTGCAGTAAAATGGACAGGGCCGAAATCTGTTCCCTCAGGGAACAGGCAGAATGGCCCTTCTCCAGTCCATCCTGGAGAAATGACAGGATCCTGGCAACCTTAACTTTATGCCAGGAAAATCCATGCTCTTCACACCAGAATAAGTAGGTTCTCCACATTATGATAGATGCGACAAGTAAACGACTTACAAGCTTAAATGAGAGTATCAATAACTCAGAAAAACCTCTCTTGACTAGAACTAAGCGTTCAATCTCCACGCAGTCAGCCTCAGAGAATCTAGATTTTGATGAACAAAAGGACCTTGTTCCAGCAGATCCCTATGACAAGGTAACTTCCACGGAGGAGAGGACATCCCCACCAGATCAGTGAACCACATCCTTTGCGGCCACAATGGAGCTGCTTGATGCGAGCCACTTCACGAGGAAGGAATGGTAACGGTGGGAAAAGGTAAATTAGACTGAACCTCCAAGATACTGCTAATGCATCTATTAGCTCCGCCTGAGGATCCCTGGACCTCGACCCATATCTGGATAGCTTGGTATTGAGACGGGACAACATGAGATCTATCTCCGGCGTCCCCCACCTGTTACATATCTCCGCAAACACTTTGGGATGGAGAGGCCATTCCCTCGGATGAAAGCATTGTCTGCTGAGAAAATCCACTTCCCAGTTGTCCACACCCGGCATATGGATCGCTGACAGTGAACAGCTGTGGGCCTCCACCCACTCCAGAATCCGAGATACTTCCCTCATTGCTAGGGAGCTTCTTGCCCCCCCCCCCCCCGGTGGTTTATTTAAGCAACTGAGGTTATATTGTCTGATTGGAATCTGATAAACTGGGATGAACCCAGAAGGGGCCAAGCCTTTCAGAGCATTGAAGATTGCCCAAAGTTCCAGAATGTTGATTGGGAGGCAGCATTCCTCCTGAATCCACAGGCCCTGTGCTGCCTTGGCATCCCAAACAGCTTCCTATCTTGATCGACTTGTGTCCGTATTCACAATCTCCAACGATGGTCTTAAGAAGGATGTTCCTCAGAGCCACGAAGAGAACGATTCTCTCGACCGGTTGTCCAGAGAATTCTGTTGATAGATCTGAATGATCGCCGTTCCACTGCCTCAGCATGCACAGTTGCAACGGTATGAGACGGAACCTGGCAAAGGGAATTATGTCTATGCTGGACACCATGAGACCAATCACCTCCATACACTGAGCCACAGAGGGACTTAAGGAGGTGCCGTGGGCAAGATATGCCGAAGCTAGCTTGCAACGTCTGGTCTGTTAAAAATATCCTCATGGATATGGAGTCTATTATAGTACCCAGGAATTCCACCCTGGTGCTTGGAATAAGAGAACTCTTTTCTAGGTTTATCTTCCATCCATGAGATTGAAGAAGAGATTTTGAATGGCCCTCCGCCAGACGAAAAGATGGTGCTTGTACCAGAATATCATCCAAGTAGGGAGCTACTGCTATACCTCTACTGTGCATAGGGTACTTTATTTATTTGGCCATTTTTCCCTGAACGCGCGCTTTTAAGCTGTGACGCAGTTAATTATCGACCGGTCACGTGACTTCCGTATGGACTCAGAACAGGATCAATCCATCTCTATGGATAAATGTTTATTATGTTTAGACAACCAAATTATTTTGCCTATGCAATTTTGTTAGTTTAGCGAAGACTTTAAAATTTAAGGATAAATTACTCCCTTCTGAGCCAAGTGTCTCTCAGGATACTGCTGTGCGTGATATGCCTCAGCTTTCTCCTCAAATGTCCAAAGCTTTAGTTGTTTCTCATTCTGTGCCTACTGTTTCTTCACAACTTCCTGGGAGTGTTTATTTACCTGGGGATTTTGCCGCTCAGATTACTTCTGCAGTATCTGCGGCTTTGTCTGCTTTTCCTTCTTCGGGTAAGTGTATGAGGAAATCTAAACATTTGCCTGCTAGTTAGACTTCTGACCCCTCTAAGTCAGCTTTAGTCAACCTTTCTCAATTGTTTGATGAAGAAAATACTTTAGTAGTGAAATCTCAGACTCTGACACTTTAGCAGAAAAATCTTCAAGCTTAAATCTAAAATATACCTCTTCAGATTCTGAATACCTCCGATTACTACTGAAGGAGGTTTTAGCTACTTTGGACGACTCTGAACCTTCGGTTCCTGCAAACCCCACGAAGTCTTCTAAACTGGATAGAGTTTGATTCTCGGTCTTCTGAGGAGGTTTTTCCTGTTCCAAGTAAAATGTTTGAAATTATAACTCAGGAATGAGATAAGCTAGGGTTTCCTTTTTCCCCTTCCCCTGTTTTTTTAAAAAGAGGTTTCCTGTTGCTGACTCTATTCGTGACTCATGGCGCAGTGTGCCTAAAGTAGGAGGAGCTATAACTACCTATAGAGGATAGTTGCTCTTTTAAGGATCCAATGGATAAGAAGCTAGAGGCTTACTTAAAAAAAGATGTACATACATCAAGTATTACAGTGGCAACCTGCAGCGAGTATTGCCACGGTTGTGGGAGCAGCATCTTATTAGTGTGATGCCTTGTCTGATCTTATTTCAGAGGAAACTACGGTAGAGGAGATCCAAGATAGGACCAAAGCCCTTAAACTGGCCAATACCTTTATCTGCGATGCCAACATGCAGATAATTAGACTTGGAGCTAAGATGTCTAGCTTCACTGTGCTAGCCCTCAGAGTTCTGTAGTTAAAATCTTGGTTGGCTGATTTTTCTTCAAAGGCCAAGCTTCTGGCTTTACCTTATAAGGGTAAAACTCTGTTTGAACCTGGTCTGGCGGAAATAATTTCAGAGATTACGGGCGGTAAGGGATCTTTCCTGCCTCAGGACAAAAAAAATAGACCTAGGGGTCGGCAGTCTTCTAATTTTCGTTCTTTTTGCAACTTTACGGGACAGAAGTCCTCCTTTTCCTCCTCTAACCCAGACCAATCCAGGTCCACTTGGAAATCCAGCCAGCCCTGGAATAAAGAAAAGCAAAACAAGAAGCCTTCTGCTGACTCTAAATCAGCATGAAGGTTTCGCCTTTGATCCAAGTTTGGATCAGGTGGGAGGAAAGCTTTCTCTTTTTCGTCAAGCCTGGATACGAGATGTCCCAGATCCATGGTCTGTGGACATAGTATCCCAGGGTTACAGAATAGGATTCAAGTCTTGCCTTCCAAGGGGCAGATTTCTCCTGTCAAGATTACCCTCAAACCAGGTAAAGAGGGAGGCCTTCTTAAATTGCGTCAAGGACCTATGTTCCCTGGGAGTTAATGTACCAGTTTCTCTAAAGGAACAAGGTCTAGGATTCTATTCAAATCTATTTCTGGTTCCCAAAAAGGAAGGAACTTTTCGTCCAATCCTAGATCTAATGTGTCTCAAAAAAATCCCTCAGGGTTCCGTCCTTCAAGATGGAAGCTATTTGTTCCGTTCTTCCATTGGTCCAGGAAGGTCAGTTCATGACGACTATAGACCTGAAGGACGCATACCTTCATGTTCCCATTCATAGGGATCATCACTAGTTTCTGAGGTTTGCCTTTAAGGACAAGCATTTCCAGTTTGTTGCACTTCCGTTTGGTTTGGCCACGGCCCCCAGAATATTCGTAAAGGTTTTGGGGGCGCTATTGGCAGTGGTTAGATCCCAGGGAATTGTTGTGGCGCCTTATCTAGATGACGCCTAAACCAAGATGTCATCTTTTCAACTAGCAAAATCTCATACACTGATGTTGCCTTTTCTACGTTCCCACGGGTGGAAGGTGAATCTGGAAAAGAGTTCTCTAGTTCCATCTACAAAAGTGTGTTTCCTAGAGACAATAATAGATTCCATGTCCATGAAGATTTTCCTGACAGAGGTCAGGAAATACAAACTTCTTGCTTCCTGCCTTTCTCTCCAGTCTGCTTTTGGTCCGTCAGTGGCTCAATGCATGGAGGTGATTGGTCTGATGGTGGCTTCCATGGACATCATTCCTTTTGCTTGGTTCCATCTGCGACTGCTGCAGCTTTGCATGCTCCGTCAATGGAACGGAGACCATTCAGATTTATCACAGAGGATAAATCTGGACCCTCTAACAAGAGACTCTCTCGTGGTGGATCTCACAGGAGCATCTGTCTCGGGCACTTGCTTCCTGAGACCTTCCTGGGTGATTGTGACTACGGACGACAGCCTGTCAGGCTGGGGAGCTGTCTGGGGTTCTCTGAAGGCTCAGGGCCTGTGGGCTCGGGAAGAGACTTCTCTTCCCATAAACATCTTGGAGTTGAGAGCAATCTTCAATGCCCTGACATCATGGCCTCGACTATCTTTAGTCTGGTTTATCAAATTCCAGTCGGACAACATCTTCTCAGTTGCTTGCATCAATCACCAGGGAGGAACTCTGAGTTTGTTGGCCATGAAGGAAGTGACTCGCAGTGGGTGGAAGCTCACGATTGTCTCCTATCTGCCATCCACATTCCAGGAGTGGACAATTGGGAGGCAGATTTTCTGAGCAGACAGACCTTTCATCCCGGGGAGTGGGCTCTCCATCCTGAAGTGTTCTCTCAGATAACCCTCAGGTGGGGGGGTTCCAGAGATGGATTTGATGGCGTCCCGCCTAAACGCCAAGGTTCCAAAGTATGGTTCAAGGTCAAGAGATAGTCAGGCCGTTCTGATAGATGCTCTAGTGGTTCCTTGGATGTTCTCTCTGACATATCCGTTTCCTCAGTTTGCTCTCCTTCCACAAGTCATTGCTTGTATCAAACAGGAGAGAGCATCAGTAATTCTAATAGCTCCTGCATGGCCTTGCAGGATCTGGTTCGCGGCTCTGGTAAGGATGTCTTCCCTACCTCCTTGGAGGTTACCTCTGAGGAAGGACCTTCTAATTCAGGGTCCTTTACCTCCATCCAAACCTGGATTCTCTGAAGCTGACTGCTTGGAGATTGAACGCCTAGTTATGTCTAGACGTGGTCTTTCAGAAGTGATCATTGATACTATGCTTCAGGCTTGCAAACCTGTTACTCGCAAGATTTACCATAAGGTATGGCGTAAATACCTTCATTGGTGCGATTCTAAGGGTTTTTCCTGGAGCTGGGTGAAGATCCCTCATATCATCTATCTTTTCTTCAGGATGGCCTACTTACCAGATGTTCAACTTTTTTACAGGCCCTGGTCAGAATCAGGCCTGTGTTTAAACCTGTTGCTCCTCCTTGGAGCCCGAATTTAGTTCTTAAGGTTTTGCAGCAGGCTCTGTTTGAGCGATGCATGTTGTTGATATTAAATTATCTTGGAAGGTTTTGTTTCTCCTTGCAATTTCTTCCGCTCGCAGAGTTTCTGAGCTTTCAGCTCTGCAGTGTGATTCACTGTATCTTATCTTTCATGCAGATAAAGCGGTCCTTCGTACTAAATTGGGGTTTCTCCCTAAGGTGGCGTTGGATTGAAATAATCAAGAAATTGTAGTTCCTTCTTTTTGTCCTAATCCTCCTCATAAGGAACGTCTTTTGCATAACTTGGATGTTGTGCGTGTACTAAAACTTTATCTGCAAGCAACCTAAGATTTTTGGCAGTTTTCTGCACTGTTTGTTGTTTTCTCTGAAAAGTGTGAGGGTCAGAAGGCATCTTCTACTTCTATTTCCCTCTGGTTAAGAAGTATGATTAGTTTGTCTTATGAGACTGCTGGACAGCAGCCTCCTGAGAGAATTATGGCTCATTCCACTAGGGCTGTCTCCTCTTCTTGGGCTTTCAAAAATGAAGCTTCTGTGGAACAGATTTGCAAGGTGGTTACATGGTCCTCTTTGCATACTTTTTCCAAATTCTACAAATTTGATACTTTTACCTTGACTGAGGCTTCTTTCGGGAGAAAAGTTCTTCAAGCGGTGGTGCCTTCTGTTTAGGTCCTTTTGCCTTTTTCTCACTCCCTGTTCATTCCGTGTCTTCTAGCTTGAGTATTGGTTCCTACTAGTAATTGGAATGACGTTGTGGACTCTCCATGTCATGGGAAAGAAAACAAAACAAAATTTATGCTTACCTGATAAGTTTCTTTCCGGACATGAGTCCACAACCCTGCCCTCTTTTTAATTATAGTTCATCATTTTTTTTTTTTAGTAAACCTCAGGCATCTCTAAACCCTTGTGTTTCTTCTTTTTCCATTTTCCTTTAGCTGAATGACTGAGGATTATGGGTAAGGGAAGTTGCTCTTTGCCTCCCTCCTGCTGGCCATGAGTTGAATATCCCACTAGTAATTGGAATGATGTTGTGGACTCTCCATGTCTGGAAAGAAAGAAATTTATCAGGTAAGCATACATTTTGTTTTAACTGCCAGCGGTTCATTACTTAGCGCAAATAGTATTGGTGACAGCGGGCACCCTTGGCGAGTACCATTGTTAATAAAGGTTGATTTGGATTGGAAACCCGATAATTTGACATAGGCTGAAGGGGAAGAGTATAATGCATTAAGGGCATCATGAAAGGCTCCAGTAATGCCTACTTTTTATTAGAATGGCAAACATATATTCCAATTAATTAAACGCCTTCTCTGCATACAAAGATAGGAACAGAGGTGTTTCCCAAATTGTAGCTATATTAAGTCTGTAACCTTACGCGTATTATCAGTGGCTTCTCTGTTCTTTATAACCCCCACTTGGTCCGGGTGACTTAATTTGTTGAGAAGAAGAATCATTTTAGTCCATTATGTTCGATTAGAAGTTCAAAATATTTTATTGGTGCAGCAACTTCAATCTTTTGAACCTGTGCAAAAAGTTTGTTGAAGTGGTAAGGTACTAATATTTTGATAGTCTCCTTGTCTATAGTTAGTTGAAAATTCAGAGCTAAATGTGCTGCATTTTCTGATTCTTCACCAAAGCTATTTTGGGTAACACTTATTTCTTCTAAAAGTAGCCAGTCACTTTATTCTGAGATTATTCTTTCATAATTATTTCCTAATCCTCAACATGGCTAAAGAAGCTTTGCTACATAGACTTGATGCAGTCAGTTTTAAGTATGGTTTGGCAGCCACAGTTTAATCAAATAATTTGTTTAACAGTAGATCATGTGTGCCAGATGATAAAATTAAACACAAATTAGGGCAAGTGGTGTAAATGTATTTATTTTTTGTGCGGGAAACACACAGTTTGGTCACATCTCCTCTCTAAAGATATGGTGTATAGTCCATTTATTAATACATGTTGGTGGACTTTGTATAAATTATTTAATATTTCTATAAAACTATTTATTTCATACTGGTGGTGAGTCCATGATCCATTACTCCTGGGAATTACGTTTTCCAAACACTAGAAGGAGGCAAAGATTCCCAAACCGCAAGAGTTTTATAAACCCATCCCGCCTTTATATTTTGTCAGAGGGATGTACATTGGGTATGGTTAGTTGCTTTTTTTTTTTTTTCTTCTTCACCTCATTGGATAAATTGTCACAGACCTTCCATGAATGGTTGCAGGGACTTGTATTTTGCCGCCTCCTATAGATTTACAATATACCCCAATTCCATAACCTCCTGCTGATATGTTACAGTACTGGTTTGGCGGTAGATGTGTTAAGTATCTTTTTTTTTTTTATATATCTATATAACTCTATAGCCTTATGTCATCTATAGTCATATTTATTTATATATACAGCCCTGGGACAGAATCTGTATATTATTCCCTTTTGTAAATTTTTTTGGCGCTCGTCGGAATAGTGTTCATGAGCCCTGGGTATTTCGCACGGCAGGGTTTTCTTTCTAATGGCAGTGAGAGTCCACAAATTCATTCATCACCTATGAGAAATACTTCACCTGGGCACCAGAAGGAGGCAAAGACACCCCAAACAGAACATTGAAATATACCACCCACTTCCCCTACCCTCTCAGCAGTTCTTTGCCTCGTTTCATGGAGGTAGGCAGAGAGAGAGGTGCATTGCTGAAGATTCTTATGTTATTTTCCTCAATGGATTGTTTACTGCAAGAGAGGGCAGGGGAGTTGTTAGTAGCCATCTAATTTTCTTAGACTTTTGGTGAATGTTAGCTATTGGATGTCACAGGGAAGTTCCCATGTCTCCTGCAGTGTGTTTGAGCTAGCCTCCCTTTTAGGCAAACAGTGTTGGTTACACTGATTTTAATTTGTTTTACAGGACCCAGCTAGGATGATGATTCTACTAACAGCTGGGTAAGTCACAGTTCTTACTAAAAGATTTCCTTCTATATTGCCTTGATGTAGGGGGCAGGGCATTGTTATATCTGACTGATTTGCCCATAGGTGAAGAACTCTGAGGATTGGATATGTGGGACATTTTAATAATGTTCTAGACTAGTGCCCAAAGATTTTTCTTTCATATAAGTGGCAAGAGTCTATAAGCTAGTGAAGTATGGGATATACATTCCTACCTGGAGGGGGCAAAGTTTCCCAAACCGCCTATAAATACACCTCCCTCATACTTCAGTTTTACAAACTTTGCCTTCGTTGGAGGATGGTGAAGCAAGTCGTGCTTGATTTCTTCTGTGAAAGGCACTTCTAAGCATTTTGAAGCCCAGTTCCTCTCAAAGTACAGTGTTTGTTGGAGGGATGTGAAGAGAGTATTTGTCTAATGATGTTATGTTTTATTTATAAATAATCTTTTATTGAGATTCTTGGTATACAAACAACAATAAAATAATATAACTAGCAATATACATTTGACGTTACCGCCTTCCCATGTTGCAGATAAAAACAATTACGTCTGACCCATTGACTTAAGAAGGTTGTACATTGCAATGTTATCAGAAATTTGAGAATCTCTTTTTGTAACATATAAATAATAGCGTTTAACAGTGGCTAATGCATTGGTTACTTCTAATCCAACTGTTATAGGAACAAAGGTGCTCTAAATATAACCACAGAAATAGTATATTTAGTAAATTTGAGCAGCAGATAAACACAGATTGGAGATTAGTGCATAAGAATAAGATGATTAGTTAGCTTTAAGTAATAAATGCCACTTAAATATAAAAAATGTACCCATATTGGCTAAGATAAGATGCAGATAGAACTAATAGTATCTCTTTATCCAGGATTATATGTTATGGCAAACTATTAATTAGAATCCCTCTCACCCTCACCAGCTGAGGAAAGGGAATTTGGACCTTCTAACCGCAATTGAGACATATAAATTATGAGAACACATATAAACAAAATTGCCATCAGCCATGTTGATAATGGAGGATTGTGGGTAACATGAAATTAAATTTAACAGAATAACAGAAATGATAATGATTTAGCTGCTGTTAAAGCTAGTGATAAAGCAAAGAAATGAGAACCCTGGGATTGGTGACTATGTAGTAATGGAGGATCTATACTTTCTATTAGCAGGCAAAGGGGGGGGGGGAAATCACACTCTAAGAAGATAACAAGTAACATTAATAATCCAGTAACTAAGCATAACATGTTTAGATAAATACTATTTCAGCCCCAGCGACATGTATTTCTATAAAAAGTGCATAGAGTGAAATATAGCTGTATAATGTATGTTCACATTAATAAAGGTGCCGAAGGGTATAGTATGGAATAATAATAGGTTGGGAATTGGAGTCTGCATTGATGTGTTAGTGGGCAACATCCGAGTGTGTAATGTGGTTTGTAGCGGGCTATAATCCAATATTTAACTTGTGGTGCAAGTTATCTATCTGGTGACTGCAATATATAAGTAGGGTAAGATAGCTAGGAGCCCCTTAAGAGAATATGGGATGGTATCAGTTAAGCAAAGTTATTACATGTACTACCTATTCTTTGCTGGGTGGTTTTCTTAGGATAGTGGTACAATATATAAAGTTTATAAGGCAGTAATCCACAGTAAATTAATGCAGGGAGGATGGGAGCCAGAACATATAGCAATATTTCAATAAACATGAGAGTAAGTGTGGAGATTATGCTTAAACCGAAAATTATCTATTAACCTTAAGGAGGGATATGTGTCCATATAGTTAACCCACACCTTTCCTAAGTGAACAGGCTATTTCGAGAAAATGGTTTGTAGGAAAGCTGTACCGTCCATGAGGGAGCCAATGGTCATGCAGGCTTGATCGGTTGATGATTACCAATAGAGGGATTTGTGGACCAACTGTGGTGACGGACTCTATAAAGACACTTTGTCCCCTCTGTAATGAAAGGGCTACCATCGTGCCAATCTGATCCATGGCAATAACGCAATTGTGCTCCCGGGGGCCGGCCGCACATTCGGAGACAGCTTGAGGAGGCACCATGGTGTAACCCGCTTCATGATTAAAGGCCTTATAACCACTCCCCAAATAGGGAATCGTTGGATTCGTGACAGATGCTGTAATCGCTTGTTTCTCCGTTTTCTTACCGGATTCGGGGTAATTATTAGCTAGGTCAGAGGTGTGAGGTCCGGCTTTGCCCTGAGCTCCTTCAGGTTCTCCCATAGATAGGATCAACCTCTGCTCCTCCAGTGTCTGTCTGGTCTCAGTAACGTCTGTAGACTTAGGGTAGAGGCGTAGCACAGCAGATCTGGGTTCCTTATGCTGCGTAGCGATATCCCTCCCTCCGGCTACCTCATATGAGTGTTGCTCTCCCTCGCTCCAAAGCGTTCTTGCAGCGTACCTGAGATTGAGCAACGGATGCTTGGAAATTTTGACAAAGTCTTGGAGTAGAAATTGAATCTGTTATAGATATCCTCCTCCATATTTAAGTGTGAAGTCCCAGGGATAATTGATTAATTTAACAAGATGTGACTAACCAGGGGGGGATGATGAGCTGATGGCATTAGGCTGCAGCTTTCTCAGACAGGCCCAAATTAGTTTTCTGCTTGTTGGAACAGGATGGTATACGGTTTAATCAGCTCCTTGACTTCTTCCAGGTTAATATCCTAGATTATGTAGGATGATGGCTTGTTAGGGTGAAGATAATCAGCAGATTATTAAGTTAGTTGAGGAGCTTCCCTATAGTAAATTTAAACACGTACCCTTCTACGGTAAAAACTGGATCTCTATAAAACAGTGCTTTCGTGAGCTGTAACTCGCCCGGTCATATGCTTGTAAACCCACTACGAGAGTTAAACTGCCTCTATGGGCTTACCACTCTGATGACTCTGTGTTCTTTCAAGCTTTCATGGGGCTGTCCGTTCCTCTGATTCCCTCTGCAGGGCTAATCACAGTAACAGTATCCACCTTTTATTTCAAAATAATTT
The DNA here is from genome assembly GCF_027579735.1 of Bombina bombina. Classification (NCBI taxonomy): domain Eukaryota; kingdom Metazoa; phylum Chordata; class Amphibia; order Anura; family Bombinatoridae; genus Bombina; species Bombina bombina. The sequence continues at coordinate 633,481,948 of NC_069501.1, forward strand.
TATTTTGATTTCAGAGATTAGAAATAGCAATGGGGGACTCGCAGGACCCCTTCGCAAACATCAAAATTCAATGAGGATTTGGACCCAGCGGTCCTACAGGGAATATATAATATACAAAACACAGCAAATCAAGTTGTTCTCCACATGTGTAAGGTCAGATGTTATAGTCGAATTAATCAATGATGGAAGACCAGTAATTACTCAGTACAGCACCTTAGTTGACGTATAGGAGGTACAGGGAAGGGGAGGAGGAGGGGGAAGGGTACATAGTTGGGGAAGGGAGGGGAAAAGGAATCCAACTGTCTTGCCTGGAGGTAAAGTCCAGGATGCAGAGTGTGTGGGTAGCCTATGAGGAAATGGGTGGGGTATCTTGTGTCATGGCAGATGGGCTCCATGAGGTTTTGTATTTGTCTTTCCAATCGGCCCATATAATTTCAAATAGATCGGATTTGTCGAAGTATATGGCTTTTTCCATATTGTATAGGAAAGCCATTGTGTTTACAATCTCTCCCCACTTAGGGGAGGGTTCTCTTTTCCAGGCTCTAGCTATATTAGTTTTAATAGAGGACAGCAAGTACACACTAAATATGCTTTGGTATTTGGGTAAATTACGGAGGTCCAAATGGAGAAGGGCAAGGGCTGGGCCAGAGGGTACTCTAATTCCAAAACCAATGAGGGTACAAAGCCCCGATTCCCAGAGGGGTTTGATTTTGGGGCACTCCCACCAGATATGAAGCATATTGCCCTGGAGGCCGCAATCCCTCCAGCAGAGGGGTGAAGCTCCCGGATACATTTTAGACAATCGGATGGGGACCAGGTACCAGTGAGAAATAACCTTGTAGTAAGTTTTGAACATTATAACAGTGTAGGTTTTTTTTTGTCAGAAGAAAGGTCTTTTGCCACGAGTCTGCAGAGGTATGGGTATGTAGAAGAGTGTCCCACCTCGTTAGGTGTGGGGCTAGTGCAGGCAGCAATGTTCCATCTAGCAAATTATAGTGAACGATAGTGGTTTAACAAGCCTGCGCACCCCGCGCCAGATTGACTCCCAAGGGGTGGGATGACAAGAGGAGGAGGGAAAGAAAACCCAGCTTTTTTTAAAAAACTTTTAACCCTGAGTACTTCAAAGAAGAGAATTGGAGGAATGTCTGCGCGTGGATCCAAGTGCGCTAGATCTATGAATCCGTCTGGTTGTGAGACTTGTCTAATCCCTAGCCGGGCCCAACTATTAGGGTGAGTTTCTGCCAGTCCCGTGAAGAGGCCAGCTACCGAGGTGATAGGAGAGGGATAAGGAGAAATTCATTAGCGGTGTTGAACCTTGTACCAGACAGACAAGCATTCTAAGATAATCATATTACTGATACCTAGAGTTCTGCGGCTGTGTGGCAGAGTCCAGATTACATCTTTAAGAAAAACATTTGGGGGCAGAGAGGCCTGTTCAATCTCACGCCATTTGTCCTGAGACTGGAGTACCCCCCATTGGGAGATATGCGTGAGCATAGCACCCTCGTAATATTTTACTACTGAAGGAGATGCTAGACCTCCCAAGTGAATAGGAAACTGTAAGGTTTTGTGAGCAATTCGGGGAGTCTTACCCTGCCAAATGAACTTTGTCATCTCGCTCTGAAATTGTAACAGGAGGTGCATGGGGACTCAGATCGGGAGACAGCAGAAGAGATAGGTGAGTTTAGGGAGAAAGTACATTTTAAAGGAGGCAATGCGTCCCATCCAAGAAATAGACTTGTGGTCCCATGTATTTTTTTAAATACGCAGTTCTGATAGTAAGAGAAGATATTTATCCTTTACCATTTGTATGACGCTATTGGATATCTTCACGCCCAAATGAGTGACCTGCTTGTGTGTCCATTTAAAATTAAATCGATCCTTTAGTTTAAGAATGTAGTCTTGTGGGTATCCCCACCAATATATTTCAATCTTAGTTCATTGAGCTTGTAGAATGAGAGGTCCCCAAAGGCCTTCAAGACATCCTAGAGCCTAGGAATAGTTCTACCTGGGTCAACAGTAAAAATGGTAATGTCATCCGCGAACAGTGCGATTTTTTGTAGTGTACCTGACAGCCTAATCCCCGGCATTGACGCATCTGCCCGGATACGTACGGCCAAAGGCTCCACCACTAGAGCGAACAGCAGGGGGGGAGAGAGGACACCCCTGCCTAGTACCATTCAAAATGCGAAATGGAGACAATTGAAAACCGAGTCTCCGGACAATAGCAGTTGGTGCGGAATGCAGAGCTTGAATAGCCTTGCAAGTTGCAGGGGGGAAATTAAAAGCTCTGAGAGTTTCCCATAAATAGGTCCAGCGAACCTGATCAAACGCCTTCTCGGCATCCAACGAGATGACCGAGAAAGGCTTGTTCATCCTAGTGGACTCGCACACGATGTTAATGAGATGCCTCGTATTGTCCGGCCCCTTGCAATTGTGGATGAATCCTACCTGGTCTAGGCCGATCAAGCCCGGCAATAGCTGACTAATGCGGTTGGCTAGAATTTTAGAATAGATTTTAACATCGACATTAATCAGGGAGATCGGCCTGTAGCTTGCGCAGAAAGAGGGATCCTTATCAGGTTTGGGCAATGTAATAATGGCTGCTTTCAGAAATTCCTCACCGAGAATGCAATCCCTACCCGCTAAATCAAAGAACCTGAGAGAGTTTATGGGTGTATATCTTATAGAATTGGGCAGGGAATCCATCTGGCCTGGGGGCCTTAAAGGGTTTGAGGCGTTTTATTGTGTGCTTAATTTCTATTAGTGAGAAGAGGGCTGTGAGTGATTCTTGTTGCTGAGTTGTGAGTGTGGGAAGGTTCAGAGTGGACAGGAATAGTCTGATGTCATGGGAGGAGGTGGGTGTTGGGTTCTCAACTTTTTCTATGTTATATAGTTTAGAGTAAAAATCAGCAAAGCATTCTCCTATCAGGGAGGGTTTCTTGTGTGTTTTGCCATTGTACTGAATTTGGGATATGCGGGAATTACTGTGTGTATGTCTAAGTCTGTTCGCTAGCATGGTGTCAGTTCTGTTCCCCTTGTGGTAAAAGAGTTGCTTTAACTTGGCAAGGTTATGTTAGGTGCAACGTAACTCTAGGAGATTAATGTGTTCCCTGACTGCAGAAATTTGCGCTGAGATATCCACATTGACAGAGGTACGGTTAGTGTATTCTGAGGACCTAAGCTTAGTGTGTGCCTGCGCCAGAGTAAGACCTGCTAACTTTCTCAAGTGGCTCTGCTTATAATAAGGCCCCTGACTGTCGTTTTGATAGTGCCCCAAAGAATGTCGTCCGAGGTCTGTCTGTTGTCATTTCTGCCAAGCAATTCAGTCATGTCTCAGTTCTTCCCTGAATGGAATGTCTGCTAGAATATGCCTTGGGAGACACCAATTAGATCTGGGTGGCGGGTTGTCCGAGGGATATAAGTCGGCAGTGACTAAGTCATGGTCAGACCAGGAGCTGAGAGAGATATCAGATCGGGAAATCGAATCTATGGTCCCTACCTGACAAAAGATGTGGTCTAGCCGGGAATATGTTATTTGTGGGTGCGAATAGTGAGTGTAATCTCTCTCTCTAGAGTGCAGTAATCTCCAGATGTCAAAATAATCATAGTGGACCATCATGGCCCGAAACTGAGCAGAGGTGTGGTCCCCCTGAGGGTTTCTTCTACCCACACACAACGCTTTATGGTCCAACTTAGGGTAACAGAAAAGGAAATATGTTAAAGATGCTATACACTCTCACTCTAATGTGCTAACCCTAAGGTCGGGATATCTCCTAAATCCGGCCCAAAAAAGTGAAACTAGAAAAGAAAGAGTGAGGGTAGCGCTAACAAAGCTTAGAGTTTGGTCTATTGTAATGTGCCAATGTGGTGGAGGCAGTGCTCCGTATTCACAGAGTGAAATATTGTGTGATGTAGCAGGGAGTTGGAATTATATAAAAATAATAGTATACTAAACCTCTATGAGGACTATATATAGTCGTACACCAAGTCTAATAAAAGCAATGAAAATTTAATTGTATATAAAAATAAATTAATAAAAAGCAGATGCAGATAATAGAAGGTGCCGGCACCAATGGCGGGGTTAAAAATATAATAAACAATAATATGTTGCAAATAGAACTTGATAATACATAAGAAACAGGTGGATATATTGTTAGATACAATTAATATCGTAAGGACAGTCTCTGACACTAAGTTTCCCAGTGGGTCTGTTTAGTGGGAAAAAAATAGCAAACAATTGTTCCCAATTTTACCGTTTCTGTGTATCTTAATACCGTCCTCAAGTGGATAAAACAGAGCTGTTAGTAGCCGTAGAGGGTAAAATGGAAGGAACCGCTCCTGCGGTGGTGTCCAATACTTTGTTGGTAACAGGCGATGTTGTTAGTGCACTCCGATTTCAAGATGTAAAATCACACTTTAACTGGATATCCTGTGTGTTGCCGAAACTGTTTTACAGGTAAGTCTTGGGGCCGGGGTAGTTGCTGGCAGCCGTGACTGAGCTCTCTGGGCTGTACCTCCAGGTCCTATTACCTGTTCTGACGTGTGGGATAGTATGACTGGAATCCGTTGTATCAGATAGGTAGTGAATGGACTCAGTGAGAACTCGGTAGATAGATCCTGGGTGAGGAATTACGCACATGTATACACCGCTTTATTTAAAGACAGCTTTAATGCACCTCACCTACTAGAACCGAATTCTCTAAAGGAAAAATGAGTAGATAGTGGACAGATGAGCAAATCTACGCGTTTCAGCCGGGTGGCCTTTATCAAGATTCTTGAGGACGGTATTAAGATACACAGAAACGGTAAAATTGGGAACAATTGTTTGCTATTTTTTCCCCACTAAACAGACCCACTGGGAAACTTAGTGTCAGAGACTGTCCTTACGATATTAATTGTATCTAACAATATATCCACCTGTTTCTTATGTATTATCAAGTTCTATTTGCAACATATTATTGTTTATTATATTTTTAACCCCGCCATTGGTGCCGGCACCTTCTATTATCTGCATCTGCTTTTTATTTATTTATAATAATTTGTAATTATTTTTTATATACAATTAAAATTTCATTGCTTTTATTAGACTTGGTGTACGACTATATATAGTCCTCATAGAGGTTTAGTATACTATTATTTTTATATAATTCCAACTCCCTGCTACATCACACAATATTTCACTCTGTGAATACGGACCACTGCCTCCACCACATTGGCACATTACAATAGACCAAACTAAGCTTTGTTAGCGCTACCCTCACTCTTTCTTTTCTAGGTCCAACTTAGGGTCCCATGTCATGTTAAAGTCGCCCGCCAGCAGAACCCTCCCCTGTTTGTATTTGTCAATTGTTTGGAGTATTTTACGGAGGCATGCAGGCTGCCGGGAGTTAGGTAAGTCTATGGAGACCAGTGTGTGAAGCACGTAGTCCAGTCTGCAAACCAAAATAGTGTATCTAGCCTGAGGGTCTATGAATGCTTGTATCTGTTCATACACAACTCTATTATGCAATAAGATGGCCGTGCCTCTGGCCTTCTTAGAGAATGAGGAATATTCTAGAATCCTGTATGAGCGGGATTGAAAGTATTGGGAGGAGCCCATCTGCCAATGAGTCTCTTGCAGGAATACTACGTCTGGATTGTGGAATTTGAGTTCATGGGCCAGAAGGCTCCTCTTGAAAGGAGAGTTAAGGCCCCTTACATTGTGGGTGAGAACTCTAAGGCGATTTGCCATCTTTGAGTATAGAAGGGGGAGGTAGAGATGGGGAGGAGAGGATAAATTAGGTTATAGGTTCTTGGGTGCTGTATTGGGAAATGAGGTGGAAATCATGCACCCGGTTGGAACCCTGGCATGGGCTGCCTATATATGGGGGGGGGGGGGACTAAGAGAGGAGTAATAGGAGAGAGGTCCAAAGTCTCCGGCCCCCCTCAATGTGCGAAGAGAACGGGTCATATAGTTGTCTAATCAGAGTAATCAACCTAAGAATTTAGTTAAATAAGACATATGAATGCAACAACAACAATAAATAACAATACAATATATCTACCTCGGAGGCAGTGTGAACAACAACAAAAAAGAACAATGCAATAGATCTACCTCATAGGTAGTGATGTTAGTATCCCACCATCAAAAATAGAAACAATTAACCTGCGCCAGGTTAGCCCCATAGTGCAACTAAAACGAACTTAACAGTATAGGTGTGAACATAGTCAGATTTAACAAGAATATTTGGGGCCTTACCCGGTCCGTTCTAAATTTGAATACCTCTAATTCTGCAAAGCTGTCTTCTAGGCTAGCAGAGGCGAAGATGTTTGAAGGAGGGAGATACAGTTGTCAACCATTGGTGCCTCATTTTCAAGGAGGGAGTGTGTGGGATCTTTGAGAGTCCTGTATCTGCTGCGTTTTCTGCCTCTTGGGCTGTTGGTCTTTAATGGGCCATTCATGTGCTGTTGCTCTCAATTTCGCCTTATCAGGGATAGGTTCCAGTGGGCTGTCGTTTGGGAGTCCCCATTGTGCAAGCAACGCAATTGCTTCTTATCATATGAATTATAGTACATATACTCTTTTTAAGATATAAGCATTTGTTATAAGTTTTTATTGACACCGGTGTCTACAATTTAGAGATCTTTAAAGATATTTATCTTCTTATGTTCTTTCACTTTGAATAAATGTATTTAAATGTTTAAGACATACTGTCCACTATCTATTTTTTAGTTATATACTTACATTGAATCACATTTTCGTTGTATACTTACATTGAACTACATTTTCTTAGTAAACTAAATCATTCATATTTTGTCATAATTTTTATAATATTTAGAACCCCACCAGTCTTATAGCGCCACCTTCTGTCTCTATTCCTTGGAGGAGTATAGTGTCATTCCAGGTGTTGCAGCTTAGTTTGTGGACTATTATATACTTTGTTCTCTGTTTTTAAATACAAGCAACGCAATTCCCTGGGCCAGTGAGGACACTGTATGTGTCTGGTTGTCCCTTGAGATCATCAACTATGGCCGGGTAGCCCCATCTGTATTTAATGCCTGCTTTTCTGAGGGCCATTGTGACTGGCTGGTACTGTCTTCTGTATTGTAGTGTGTGTGCCGACAGATCTGGTAGCAGTTGAATAGCTTGGAATTTCTCTGCCAACTGAGGTTTGCGAAAGGCAGCCTGCATCAGTTTGTCCTTAAAGAGAAAGCTATGGAAACAGACTATAACATCCCTTGGCTTCTCCTGAGAAACTGATCTTGGACGCAGGGCTCTATGTGCTCTTTCCATAGTAGTGGTCAAGCCCTCAGTAGGGCCTAGCAAATCGCCAAACAGCTCCAATAGAAAGCACTGTAGGTCTGCGTGTGTGATGTCTTCCAGTATCCCCCGAAATCTTATGTTGTTCTTTCGGGCTCGGTCTTCGACGTCGGCAAGTTTAAACTCAAGTTGGTGATGGAGCGTGTTTGACTGGCAAACATTTTTTGAGAGTATCTTCTGTAATGAAATGTTGGGATCTGGAAGGTGGGGCAGCTTTAGGTTGGGAGCCTTCTCCCAAGGATTCTGACTCGCTTAGACCGTCATTGGAGTCTTCCTCGGGCTCTATGTGAGGTTGGGTGAAATGATCTAGAACTGTTTTTTTTGACTGGCCCAGGGGTTCTCGGATGTCGTCTAGGAGTATGAGGCATTTTTCAATTACGGCAAGTGAAAACACAAGTTAATGAATGGAGATGCAGGTCACATAGAACTATAGAGGCACCAGATAATTATATCTCAGGTGGTTACCATAAATACATTATCAAGAGGTAATAATCATCAGCACACAGAGTGGGGCCTAGAGGTCCTCCCCGACCCCTACCCCTTCATGGCAGCGGTTACGTTAGGGACCAAAAATCCTCTCGCTTAGTATATGTCAGAGGAAGCCTCCACCGAGAAGCAGGGACCAGCAAGGCCCCCTACCCCCAGGCACAGGTCAATAAAAATTACCCTTATACCCTGTGATAGGATGGAACTTGTCGTTGATGCAGTTCCACCCGGCCCAGGAAAAAAAGATACAACCTTATGGAAGGGAAAAGGGAAGGGGGAAGTGACCAACCCAGACAAGCCGGGTCGGAAAGGGAGGGCCGGCTAGGGGCCCCCGGCAAGCAATACACAGGCAAAAATTAATCTAGGCAATGTAGGCTATTTTATACTATAACACTATACACAGTAATAAAGAAGCGTCATTGGAGCTCTCAGTGCAAGCAAGACCTATGCTAGAAAGCTACTTGTGGGAATTCTTCACAAGTATAGCTGTGGGTGGCTGCTGAAGGGAAAGCGGGGTGGAATATACCCGGGAAGGGCCAAAAGGTGTAAGGGGCTAGGAAACAGACAGCCCTGTCCACAGGGACCATGTGGAGCAGTCTTGTGAGTTCCAAGTAAGGTATAGACAGAATATACACTGGCAGAAATTGAAGGCTCCTCCTGTGTGTATAAATGGATTATGGATTATTTAAGGTCTAGGCAGGGTCTTATGAGAGGATAAATGGGGTCGCTGTAGAGAAATGGGGAATTATTAAGATTGTGCTAGTCCCAAGCCGCTTCACTGCATGCAGCAGACTGTCTGTGCTGGAGTGCAGCACGTGGCTTCCAAAAGGCTCGAGTATAACACATGTATAGTTGGCTGGGAAAGTAAATCACAGTGGAGGCCCTCTAATACTTCCCCCCAGCACACTCCAAGGTAGTTCTTAGTCAGAATGTGGGGAGCGTGCTTGGGGTTTATAAGTAAGGAGAAAAAGAGTGCGACCTATAGATCTCATCCAGAGCTCCTGCTCCCTTGCACCTTCGTCCCAGGTCCGGTCTCCGCTCTTTAAATAGAAGGCCCCCCACAGGGATCCGGGCAGCAATTGTCAGCTGGACAAACTACCTGGAGCTCCCTGGAATTCTTGTGTACTGTGTGTGCTGTGTCTCACTGGAGGCCACAAGATGGCCGCTGCTCGCGCCAAATCTGCAGCGCAAGAGCTCCGCCGATTTTGTCCAGGGAAGGATCCCTCCGGTTCACCCGCTCACACTCTCTGTCTCTTCTTTGGCCTCTCAAGCATAACACAGGGCCCGGGGGGGTTCCCCCAGGTTGTGTCCGGATCAGATAGGTATCTACCCTTTATTGGCTGTTGGTGAAGCGGGCCTAATACCTTCTATCCCTCTTTTAGTTTTTTGCTTCTGGTGCCCTTATGAGCTACAGGGCTCCTCATGTCATCTTCCCATGTCAGCTGCTCCGGAGTGGATCCCCGACCTTTCGGAGCTTGGTGCGCAGCTGTTCTCAGAGCTTGGTAGCTCCCGTGTGGTCCATAGCATAGAGACACCCCAGTAAGTGCCTTATAGATAAAAGTATATTTTGTGGGGTTCTCTTAGTGTGCCCAGAGTGCAGTCTCAAGTATCAAATACAGCTTAAATACAGCTTTTTAAGTAGATTAGAGCTGGAGCTCCATGCCAACACATCCTCTCTGTACGGCTGTTGGCTCCGCCCCCCGCCATATCCACCTGTTATGGCTCTCGCTTCTTCCCACTTTGTCCGGTATCTACGAAGCTGTATGGAGCCAGCAATCATATCCCTGAATTCTGTTTATAGCCAGAAATGTATCTAAGGTATTTGTATTTACTACGTTCTTAGGTAATGAGTTAAACAATTTGATTGCTGTACTGTACTACGAAGCCAGTGGACAGCTGCTTAAAATTATTGAGAAGTTTAACTATTTGCTTATCAAATAATTATAGTTTGGTATGTAAAATGTCTATCTATCTATCTATCTATATATATATATATATATATATATATATATATTTCTTTTTAAAAAAATCATGTTTCTTTTCATTCACTCACCTACCCCCCATGTGATATTTTTTCTTGTGTTATTTATTGCTTTTATCCAATCAGGAGTGATCCTGTACTGCTCACTAATTGAAATGTGTGGGCATGACTTTGTGGTACGCCACATGCATGCTATCTCCCAAATGCCGACAACGGGACAGACAGGCTATTGTGAGCATGTGCATGGAATTGCATACAGATATCCTTGCAGCTCTATTGCGTAAACAATGAATCTTGTGATTCTTTTTACATTGGAGAGGCAGCATAAAAGTTCTGCAGATTCACATTTCTTCTTACTACCAGGAACACACATTACCTACCACGTAGAGAGCAGGTGGGAGCCCTCTTTACCTCACTACACTGCAGAAATGGGGGTCGGAGGGAATACCACCAAACAGTTATATAACAAAAGCTCATTTTGAGAATAGTTTGCATGGTTGCTTCAGAGACCTTTCTGCTTAACAGCTTTTAAGAATTTTTTTTTTGTGTACCACTTGTAACATACTTAAAGGACAAGAAACACAGACATTTTCTTTCATGATTCAAATAGAGAATAAAATGTTAAAAATGTTTCTAATTTTCCTTCTATTTTTAAAATGATGTTGTCAAGTTATTCTTTGTTCAAGAGATATCCAGAGAGGTAGTGTGCAAATGTCTGCAGCTCTACATGAAAGGAAATTGTGCTGCCATCTAGTGCTCTTTCCAATCTGTTGCAAAACTGCTTCTATATTGTGCTGCAGACGTGCACACTCTTGAACTTACATTCCTGCTTTTAAAGAAGAAAATGATAAAAAAAATATTTTATTTTTTCTTATTTATATTTTATTTTATTGAGGTTTTTAGCAAACATTGCATAGCAAATATAATTTGCCACTATACAATATAGACAGATATTAGAGCAATTTTTGTACCATAATGAGAAAATATACAGAACAGTTACATTTTGGTGAGATTATGGTTGTCAAGTATAACAATACAGGTACAACACTGTAAACATATTCATATAATAACATATAAATCCAAGAAATGATAGGCAAGTAGATCTGAAACCTCCTTTTATATATCTATAGCAGTGACATGCGGTGAGGTCAGAGGCTGGTGAGGCACTGACTATAATACAACCGAGTAGCACATATATGAACCCAATAGAGATAGCTAAAATTTACAACTAAATTAGTAGGTTGCACAATGACAATTTGAATTTATTACAACACATGCATACAGGTAATAAACCAAATCAATTCTCGTTATATAGGCAAATACAGTTCCACTATTTATACTCATTCAAAACAAATGAAAAAATAAGAGTGCATGGTCTTACCTTCCCAGAGACAGCAATTTCTTCACTTTCTATGATGAGAATGAACATTTTTCTGCAGGTCCCTTTGAAATTAAATTGTAAAATTAGGCAGTTAAACTAAAGCATTGTTTCTCAACTGTCCTCAAGTACCCCAATAGACCAGGCTTTCATTATAGCCAAACCAGTGCTGCATAGTTGAAATAATCAGCTGATGGGTGATAGCAGGTTAGTAACCATCCATGGTATTACTGCTGCTAAGCTGAGAACTTCACTTGTGCACTGGTTCAGCTATAAAGCCTGGCCTGTTGAGGGTACTTGAGGACCATCGTTAAGAAACATTGCACTAAATTTAGCACCAGTTCATCTGCAATATGTTGATTACCTTAAGAATAAAGCATTTTTTAAAAGTTTGATCATATATCGCAACAGCAGAATATTGTATTGCAAATTAACTTCAGAGAAAAGAAAAAAAAAACATTTTGTTTAAAATAGGTCTTTAATAACTTATATCATAAAACATGTAACAAATATTAAGAATCAAAACTTTTTTCTATGTGACTGGACTTGTTCAGCTCCCTCATTTTTAGACAAGGTCACTCCTATATTTTCTTACAAAATATTCAATAATTTTCATCCAAAAATATTCACTGTTATTTTTTAAATATTTCTTTAATAACTTAAATAATAAAACATGTAACAACTATTAAGAATTTAAACTTTTTTTTCTATGTAACTGTTCTTTTTCGGCTCCCTTATTTGTAGACAAGGTCAATCCTTCTATCTTTTTTTCAATAACTTTATAAAAAAAATCTTCACAGTTTTTTTTTAATGTAATTGTACCAGTCTTTCTCTCTCAATTGCTAAAATAGCCAGAGAGGAAAGTCGTTCTTGACTGGTTCGATTCCTTCTATGTGTTTTTATTCGTTTTAAAGCAGAGAATTACCTCTCAACAGAAGCTGTTGTAGCTGGTATCGTGAGAACCAGCTTCAGTAATTTCACAGCCTCTGGAACAGTCTGCATGAGATCATTGTTGGTCAACAAGTTGAGGAGATCTGTAGGTGATTTGCAATCATTTCTCACCATTTCAGAACTATAAAATCCAATTAGATCACATTTTAGTCTAACTAAGTCAAGGTATTTGCCATATCTTGATAGGCTCTGCAGTTTTTGATCATCAATATGTTTGGACAGCTATAGCAGTTTAGTGCAATCGACCAAACAAAGGAATTCTAGATCAGCAAAATGATCAAAGCGAGCTTTCATTTGAACGCTGACATTGTCCATAATGTTGTAAAACAACCTTCTCCTCACATCTTTTATTGGCTGTTTTCTCCTTTCATTGTCTGTCAGCCCCATTCTGATGCATTCTGCCTCAAATTTCCCATACAAATTGTCAAACTCTTGTCTCTGGTTTTCAAGAAATCTCATAGTGTCCGTAATTTGACGACAGCAGAATCCAACATCCATCACTTTATTCTGCAGCAATTTAAAGAGTGCGTCAGTTTGCATGAAAATGGGCTCATATGTCATAAGCAAGAAGCAGGTTGATGCTTTATTCAGAAAGAAGTAATATCCTTCAGGCATCATCAAGGTGTTATGTTCCCAACCAGCTGGATTTTCTCTGAGAAACAGGAACATAGCACGTAGATCACTTTGGTACATGTTGACCATCTGCACTAGTCTGGAATGTGAAGTCCATCTGATGGGTGCTGCTCTCGGGAAACGTCTCTTCACCATATCATCCAGTAGGTGGGTGCGCTTTGTCGACTTACTGAAAAACGTAGCCATTCCCTCAAGTGTTGAAGAAAAATACTTGACACTCGTATAGATTTTGCTGAATGAGAGAGCACCAGGTTTAACTTGTGGGCATAACAATGGATAAAAGTTGCTTGAGGTACTTTTTCTTTAATCTTGGCTTGCACCCCATTAATATCTGATGCCATCACAGAGGCTCCATCGTAAGTCTGAGCTACCAGCTTTTCAACACAATTGTATTTCTCCAACACTCCCAATACATAATAAGCAATAGCCGGTGCTCATCTGTCAACCACTTCATCAAATCCTAAGAATGCCTCCTTCACAATTATCTCACAATTCAGCTGACTTTTAGCCACATAGCGCAAAATTACAGAGATTTGTGTTTTGTTTGTAACCAGTTGTCTACTTCAACAGCAACAAATGGGGCTGCATTAATGTCCTTTCTTATATCCTCTCTTATTACATCAGCGACTGCTTCGATGAAGTCATTTTGTATTCTGTTTGAACATCCAGAAAACACAGTGGATGTCTTCAAATGTGTTGCAAAAGTTGCATCTTTCCATGCCAAAATATGCAATAGCTCCACATAGTTGCCACGATTACAAGACTTTGCACCCTCCTCGTTACCACGAAATGCGATTTCCTGTTTGCCTAGATAGAAGTTTGCTTGAATAAGGTTTTTTAAAATCTCACGGTTTTCATTGACTTTAGCATTGTGGTTGATGATATCTAATCTCCGCTGTTCATTTAAAGAAATATCTATCCTTCTCGCTGATCCAAAGGTTTTCCAAGCAAAATGGTTTTGAATGAGACTTGTTGATTTCTCATGTTTGTTGATGCCCCTTGATAGATTTTTTAAATCGTCAAATCCCACATTTGTCCAAACATTCTCTGTAGTGGAGAATAAAATACACGGAAAGCAGTAAAGGTGATTCTTCGTAGCACAGCCACACAGCCATTCTTTCCTTTGGTACCACTCTATTTTGAATGTACGTGTCATGGTTTTCTCTTTTTAAACCAAGTCCTTCAGCTCAGGCATTGGTCTTCCTTTATTTATTACTTCAATTTTTGATGGAAAGTCCAATCTTGAGAAATTTTTAAGGTTAGATATAGTGTTTTCCATTTTTCAATTAAATTAAAATTTGAATACTGAACACCTGGCAATAGAAAAAAGAGAGAAATGAGAAGGAGAGAACTAGAGTAAATCGAAGGAAATAGATTGTGTAAAAAAACAGCAAACAACTTACTTGCTTTCTTGTATAATGAACATCTAGATATGCTCTGTGTAGTGTAGCCCTGTCCTTAGTGTGATATGGGAGCTGATATCTTTTAAACTGCAGTCAGATTCTGAATAACTATCTATGCATGTGCAACAACTGGCACATCAAAACAGGGTCAAGGTCAAAAGGAATTTGAATAAACCACAGTAAAAAACACTAAAATGGGTAAACATATGTAGACTGTCACATAAGATAGCAGATGACAGTGAACATGTATCTACTGAAACTTGTAAGTTTCCACTAAACAATAACATCAAAACCACCAAAAACAAAACAAAGAGAAAACATTATAGTATATGATTTTTAATGTTTGTTTAGCATTTTTTTTATTAGTTGTTTATGTCTTTTTTTCTTTACACATAACTCTGTCACAATTACTCATTACAATATTTAAAAAATAACCTCATTATGGGGTAAGAAAAGCACACAAACCTAGCTTTCAATCCTCAAAACTTATTAATACTGAAGAAGGTATCTGGCATTAAAGGGACAGTAAACAACTTGTTATTACAAGACATTTCTGTTTTGTTGCTAAAGAATAACATATCAGTCTAGTCTTAAAAAGACACAAAACACAGTCATGTATGCTCATGATTCAGACTGAGCAGCAACAACTTCACAATTTATTTTATAACATTTGCTTCATTCTGTTAGTATCCTTTGTTGAAGGAACAGAAATGCACTACTAGGAGCTAGCTGAACACATCAGGTGAGCCAAGAGGTAACCGATTTAGGATTAAAGTTTTGATTATGTGTTTAACCTCTCTGCAGGGTTTAATAGAAAATCCACAAAACAAATAAAATGTTTGAAAAGATTTGCACCTCAAGTAAAAAAACAAACATCAAAAAGAACATCATCTACACCAATTCTCCCAAAATGACAGCAGTAGCCAAGATAAAATAAAAAATTTTTAGACAGTATAATTATGTCAAGAAAATACATGACTCATATACACTCTGGTATTAAGTTTAAAGGGACCGTTCACCCAAATTTTTTCTACCATTTATATCGTTCCTTATAATCCATTTTACCTGCTGCAGTAGTGTATTAAATTGTTTACAAGTAGCTCCTTTAACCTTATTTTGCCCTTTGAAATAGCTGATTTAGCTTGTGGCTTACCAAACTATACTGATATTTTTGATACTGGAGTCTCAGCTATTGAATAGCCAAATTAAGCACAGCCAGCAGAAGAAATGACAAGTGACAATGGGGTGCAGGATAGTTCCACTGTTCTCTCTATGTATTGAGCTTTAGTTTTCCAGACAAATATAAGATAAGGAAGCGTGTGTACACAAAATGATAACATAATTAGATCTTATATCACCTGAAACTCAACCCATTGTACTCAATATACACAAATAAACCTGAAAATGCAATTTCTCGTACATTTTATACTCTGCAGCTGGTATAACAACAAGTCAAAATGTAAAAACCTTAATATAAAAAAATGTTTTACAGTGTATTATTCCTTTAATGATCGACCATCACACAATAATAGACTGCTCTTGTGAAATGCCAAAGACTCTACAATAATAGACAGCTATGACACCTAAAATTAGTCATTATTATGTCTTGTTGCTTTACATGCTTTATATACTGAGATGTTTCTTAACTGTTATAACAAACCTTAAAATTGTTTTTAATATTTTATTTCCCCAACAAAAAATAATGTTTCTTTCATGTAATTAGCAAGAGTCCATGAGCTAGTGACGTATGGGATATACATTCCTACCAGGAGGGGCAAAGTTTCCCAAACCTCAAAATGCCTATAAATACACCCCTCACCACACCCACATATCAGTTTTACAAACTTTGCCTCCTATGGAGGTGGTGAAGTAAGTTTGTGCTAGATTCTATGTTGATATGCGCTCCGCAGCAGGTTGGAGCCCGGTTTTCCTCTCAGCGTGCAGTAAATGTCAGAGGGATGTGAGGAGAGTATTGCCTATTTGAATTCAATGATCTCCTTCTACGGGGTCTATTTCATAGGTTCTCTGTTATCGGTCGTAGAGATTCATCTCTTACCTCCCTTTTCAGATCGACGATATACTCTTATATATACCATTACCTCTACTGATTCTCGTTTCAGTACTGGTTTGGCTTTCTACTACATGTAGATGAGTGTCCTGGGGTAAGTAAGTCTTATTTTCTGTGACACTCTAAGCTATGGTTGGGCACTTTTATATAAAGTTCTAAATATATGTATTCAAACATTTATTTGCCTTGACTCAGGATGTTCAACGTTCCTTATTTCAGACAGTCAGTTTCATATTTGGGATAATGCATATGAATCAATCAATTTTTTTCTTACCTTAAAATTTGACTTTTTTTCCTGTGGGCTGTTAGGCTCGCGGGGGCTGAAAATGCTTCTTTTTATTGCATCATTTTTGGCGCAATTTTTTTTTTTTTTTCTGTTTCCGGCGTCATACGTGTCGCCGGAAGTTGCGTCATTTTTGACGTTTTTTTGCGCCAAAGGTGTCGGCGTTCCGGATGTGGCGTCATTTTTGGCGCCAAAAGCATTTAGGCGCCAAATAATGTGGGCGTCTTTTTTTTGGCGCTAAAAAATTTGGGCTTCACTATTGTCTCCACATTATTTTAGTCTCATTATTTATTGCTTCTGGTTGCTAGAAGCTTGTTCACTGGCATTTTTTCCCATTCCTGAAACTGTCATTTAAGGAATTTGATCAATTTTGCTTTATATGTTGTTTTTTCTATTACATATTGCAAGATGTCCCAGATTGACACTGAGTCAGAAGATACTTCTGGAAAAACGCTGCCTGGTGCTGGATCTACCAAAGTTAAGTGTATCTGTTGTAAACTTGTGGTATCTGTTCCTCCAGCTGTTGTTTGTAATGAATGTCATGACAAACTTGTTAATGCAGATAATATTTCCTTTAGTAATGTTACATTACCTGTTGCGGTTCCGTCAACATCTAATACTCAGAGTGTTCCTGTTAACATAAGAGATTTTGTTTCTAAATCCATTAAGAAGGCTATGTCTGTTATTCCCCCTTCTAGTAAACGTAAAAGGTCTTTTAAAACTTCTCATTTTTCAGATGAATTTTTAAATGAACATCATCATTCTGATTCTGATAGTGGTTCCTCTGGTTCAGAGGATTCTGTCTCAGAGGTTGATGCTGATAAATCTTCATATTTGTTCAAAATGGAATTTATTCGTTCTTTACTTAAAGAGGTCTTAATTGCATTAGAAATAGAGGATTCTGGTCCTCTTGATACTAAATCTAAACGTTTAAATAAGGTTTTTAAATCTCCTGTAGTTATTCCAGAAGTTTTTCCTGTCCCTGATGCTATTTCTGAAGTAATCTCCAGGGAATGGAATAATTTGGGTAATTCATTTACTCCTTCTAAACGTTTTAAGCAATTATATCCTGTGCCATCTGACAGATTAGAGTTTTGGGACAAAATCCCTAAAGTTGATGGGGCTATCTCTACTCTTGCTAAACGTACTACTATTCCTACGGCAGATAGTACTTCCTTTAAGGATCCTTTAGATAGGAAGATTGAATCCTTTCTAAGAAAAGCTTACTTATGTTCAGGTAATCTTCTTAGACCTGCTATATCTTTAGCGGATGTTGCTGCAGCTTCAACTTTTTGGTTAGAAGCTTTAGCGCAACAAGTAACAGATCATAATTCTCATAGCATTATTAATCTTCTTCAACATGCTAATAACTTTATTTGTGATGCCATCTTTGATATCATTAGAGTTGATGTCAGGTATATGTCTCTAGCTATTTTAGCTAGAAGAGCTTTATGGCTTAAAACTTGGAATGCTGATATGTCTTCTAAGTCAACTTTGCTTTCCCTTTCTTTCCAGGGTATTAAATTATTTGGTTCTCAGTTGGATTCTATTATCTCAACTGTTACTGGAGGGAAAGGAACTTTTTTACCACAGGATAAAAAATCTAAAGGTAAATTTAGGTCTAATAATCGTTTTCGTTCCTTTCGTCACAATAAGGAACAAAAGCCTGATCCTTCACCCACAGGAGCGGTATCAGTTTGGAAACCATCTCCAGTCTGGAATAAATCCAAGCCTTTTAGAAAACCAAAGCCAGCTCCCAAGTCCACATGAAGGTGCGGCCCTCATTCCAGCCCAGCTGGTAGGGGGCAGATTACGATTTTTCATCAGGATAAGGCGGTGTTGCGAACTTCTTTTAAATTTTTACCTAAGGTTGTGAATTCTAACAACATTAGTAGAGAAATTGTGGTTCCTTCATTATGTCCTAATCCTAAGAATTCTAAGGAGAGATCATTGCATTCTTTGGATGTAGTTAGAGCTTTGAAATATTATGTTGAAGCTACTAAGAATTTCCGAAAGACTTCTAGTCTATTTGTTATCTTTTCCGGTTCTAGGAAAGGTCAGAAGGCCTCTGCCATTTCTTTGGCATCTTGGTTGAAATCTTTAATTCATCATGCTTATGTCGAGTTGGGTAAAACTCCGCCTCAAAGGATTACAGCTCATTCTACTAGGTCAGTTTCTACTTTCTGGGCGTTTAGGAATGAAGCTTCGGTTGATCAGATTTGCAAACTTGGTCTTCTTTGCATACTTTTACTAAATTCTACCATTTTGATGTGTTTTCTTCTTCTGAAGCAGTTTTTGGTAGAAAAGTACTTCAGGCAGCTGTTTCAGTTTGATTCTTCTGCTTATAATTTCAGTTTTTTTCATTATAAGATTTAAACTTTATTTTGGGTGTGGATTATTTTTCAGCGGAATTGGCTGTCTTTATTTTATCCCTCCCTCTCTAGTGACTCTTGCGTGGAAGATCCACATCTTGGGTAGTCATTATCCCATACGTCACTAGCTCATGGACTCTTGCTAATTACATGAAAGAAAACATAATTTATGTAAGAACTTACCTGATAAATTCATTTCTTTCATATTAGCAAGAGTCCATGAGGCCCACCCTTTTTTGTGGTGGTTATGATTTTTTTGTCTAAAGCACAATTATTCCAATTCCTTATTTTTTATGCTTTCGCACTTTTTTCTTATCACCCCACTTCTTGGCTATACGTTAAACTGATTTGTGGGTGTGGTGAGGGGTGTATTTATAGGCATTTTGAGGTTTGGGAAACTTTGCCCCTCCTGGTAGGAATGTATATCCCATACGTCACTAGCTCATGGACTCTTGCAATATGAAAGAAATGAATTTATCAGGTAAGTTCTTACATAAATTATGTTTTCTTGACATTTGAACAATGCATTCAGAATAACTTAAAGGGACATGAAACCCAATATTTTTCTTTCATGATTTAGAAAGAATGCAATCTTAAACAACTTTAAAAAAAAATTGTGTTATCTAATTTGCTTAATTCTCTTTATATCCTTTGTTTAAAAGCATATTTAAATGCACTAATTAGATGGTAATTGGTGTCTGTGGCTGCACATAGACTGATTGGCTCTTTTTTGTGCATAGATTTTTGAACCTAAGGATTAAGGGATTCCAAATGAATCCGCATGGCACAGCACACAGACATCAGATCAGAAATTGAATAGTAGTACCTTATCTAACGGTTAAACCTAAGGACTAAGAGATTCAAAGCTTTTTAAGTAAGGTACTACTTTTCTGATCTGATGTGTCAGTGTGCCATGTGGATTCATTTGAATCCTTTAATCCTTAGGTTAACCACGGTTAGATAAGGTACTACTATTCTGATCTGATGTCTCTCAGTGTGCCATGTGGATTAATTTTTAAATTTTAATCAATTCAAAATTAAATCCACATGGTACACTGACACATCAGTTCAGAAATGAATAGTATAGTAGCCAAGAGGTAAAACCACCATACTGTACTGTGTGTACTAATCTTCCATCCATACTATTACTCAGTAAGTACTCACTCACAAGACCCAGGGTCTGACCCTCAGTAACATACAGCAGCAGTTAGGTTAAATTGGTTAATATTTATTTTAAGCTACTAATACATACATTATTGTCATTGTATAATTTTGCCTTACAGGAATGAACCCAAGCCAACTAAACAGACCAAAGGGAGAGGTTAAATACCCAGGCTATATAAAACTCAAACTGTCTTACTTCTTATCATCATTAAAACTGTACATTTTTAGATTTTATAAATACTAAACTTCAATAATACCTAAATACAGAGTCTTGCATAGACTATGATTATCTTTCTGTTTCTTATATATTTCAAGAAAATACCTCAAAGCTACTTGTAATTACTGTGAAGTGCAGAGCACACTCACTGAGACATCAGATCAGATTAGAATAGTAGTACCTTATCTAACGGTTAACCTAAGGACTAAGGGATTCAAAGATTTTTAGGTAGGGTACTACTTTTCTGATCTGATGTGTCAGTGTGCCATGTGGATTCATTTTGAATACCTTAATCATTAGGTTAACCGTTAGATAAGGTACTACTATTCTGATCTGATGTGTCAGTGTGCCATGTGGATTAATTTTGAATACCTTAATCATTAGGTTAACCGTTAGATAAGGTACTACTATTCTGATCTGATGTGTCAGTGTGCCATGTGGATTAATTTTGAATACCTTAATCATTAGGTTAACCGTTAGATAAGGTACTACTATTCTGATCTGATGTCTCTCAGTGTGCCATGTGGATTAATTTTGAAATTTGAATCAATTCAAAATTAAATCCACATGGCACACTGACACATCAGATCAAAATTAATGCATGCATATATCAAACACATATGCTGCACAAATATTATACTAGACCTTATAAAGCAAAACACATATTAAAACTGTACAATTAGTATTTTATATTCTAAATAAAATGATTATCTAACAGCAAGTTGCCCACACACAGTACAATGATATTTACTCCTGCCACTTACAGTTTAAGTTTACCAACGTTAAATAGGTGATTTCCTTGTGTGAGAATAGTTTAGTCAATCACAATGATCAAGATAAGCTTTGAGATTTGTTGATTTTTTTAAACAATTTTTTTTAATTTTTATTGAGGTTAAAAAATAAATAAAGACAGTACAAGATTGCCACAAACGCGGCCAGCATGAAACAAATTATAACAGTCAACATATATATTCAATACTATGGAGTTATGTAAGAGTAAGTACTTAGGAAGTAATTAGAAATAGTAGTTAGGATGCGGTATAGACTAGATAAACCGCCTAGTTAGAACCCCTAAAATAGGGGGTATATTATTATGGGGGGGGGAGGTGGTAAATGTGGAGTGGTAAGCGAGGTAAGTTTAAAATGCACTGCGTATTGATCTCTGTAAGCTCAGGGGTCATTATAAAATTACTGAGTAAAAGCTGGGGTTATGTATATGTAGTTAACTAAAATGACTTTTCACAGCAAACCTTCAGTCGAGAGATATGGGGACAAAGGGAGCTTTTAGAAGGAAAGAGTATCTGTTTGACAAAGGGATATCTCCAAAAATCATGAAGCTGGCTACAAATACATAGTTAGTAGGGTGAATGCTAATATAAGAGGCTAACAGCTTGACTTAAGTTAGACAAAGATGAGATAGGAGCACTTAGTGTTATTTATGTGTATATCTGGTTGCATGCTAGATATAACACTA
This sequence comes from Bombina bombina, assembly GCF_027579735.1. Classification (NCBI taxonomy): domain Eukaryota; kingdom Metazoa; phylum Chordata; class Amphibia; order Anura; family Bombinatoridae; genus Bombina; species Bombina bombina. Next base: position 633,503,661 of record NC_069501.1, read on the forward strand.
ACAAGTGGGTGAAGCAAGTATCCTGGCTTAGAGACGTTGATTTTTTTTTTTAACCTTGTCCTGACTATGTTGCTGTTATAAAATTTAGAACATAGGACAAGATTAAAAAAAAATCCACAAATCTCAAAGCTTATCTGATCATTGTGATTGACTAAAATATTATCACACAAGGAAATCACCTATTAAACGTTGGTTAAACAGTTAAAATGTAAATTAAACAGAGTGGCAGGAGTAAATATCATTTTTACTGCATGGCTGCATACACTGTATCAAACACATTTGCTAGTATGCTGCACACATATTGTGCTAGACCTTCTAAAGCAAAACACATTAAAACTGTACAATTAGTATTTTTTATATTCTAAATAAAATGATTTTCTAACAGCAAGTTGCCCCCACACAGTAAACTGATATTTACTCCTGCCACTCTTTACAGTTTAAGTTAACCAACGTTAAATAAGTGATTTTCTTGTGTGTCTGTGTGATAATATTTTAGTCAATCACAATGATCAGATAAGCTTTGAGATTTGTGTATTTTTTTTTTAACCTTGTCCTGACTATGTTGCTGTTCTAAAATTTAGAACATAGCCAGGACAGGTTTTAAAAAAAATTACACAAATCTCAAAGCTTATCTGATCATTGTGATTGACTAAAATATTATCACACAAGGGATTGGAAATCACCTTTTTAACGTTGGTTAACTTAAAGTGTAAAGAGTGGCAGGACTCAGAGTAAATATCTGTGAGTTTACAGTGTGTGTGGGCAACTCGCGGTAATAGAAAATCATTTAAATCATGATGCACATTGCACTCATTTGCACTGCAGATTCTTCAAGTTCAGAACAGATATGATAGATAAGGATTAGTTTATCTATACCCTGTCCCTTCCTACTCCCTAGTACACTGACTACTTACCTGAGTACGAAGTGTTGAACTTCTGTGCTGTCTACTACTGTACTTCTACCAATGACTCCAGGGCCAGGCCAGACTTAGTAGACAAGTGGGGTGCTGCAGCTGCTAGACACTTGAGGGACCTGGGTCTGACTGAGACTGACACATCTCACTGAGTGACACTGACCGACGGTCGGTCACACACACAGAGTCCACGAGTGGAGGAGTTGGAGTGGACTACTTGAAGATGCCGGCACTGCACTCGAGTGATGCACGTGACAGCTGCCGCTGTCTAGTCTCCCCCCGCGCCTCGCATTCCCGCCCGCCGCAGTCAGTCCTCCCAGTCAGACATGCATTGCTCCACTCTGATTGGCTGAGGGGAGGGCAGGGCTCCTGAGGCTTTTAGAGACCAGCCTCTGGTGGGAGCGGTATGGGCCGCAAAAGACAATGAGCGTTAAGCTTACCACCACTGGGTGGCAGTCTCTAGCGGCCCATACAAAAACATACATTCATATTGCGCAACGGAAGGATAGCTGAAGTTCTAACAGCCTCTACCTTGCACGATATGAATGTATGCATATGTGATCTGCGCAGTCAGTGACGTGTGTATGTACACTTAGTCTCCTGTCTGAGTCAGTAACTAGCATAGCACCGTGACCGTAGTAGTGTATGTGTATAACACAACTTGATAAAAATGAATGAGATCATCAACACTGCAGAATATTTGGGCAGTTGGGCACGGCAGGTAGCGGGGGTGGGGGGGTAAGGGGGGTCACCTTTGATGACCAAAAAAATATTTTTTTAAAAAATTATTATTATTAATTTTCTTTTACATATAATTATTAATAAAGACTGCAATTACACACATTGGCCAGGGGAGGGGCTGCCTCACCTGCCTCCTATGAATGCACGTCACTGAGTACTACCCTCCATAAGAGACTATCTTTAATCTTCTGACACTTCTCTGCCAACCTCCTGTGACGAAAGGCAAAGAATGACTGGGGGATGAGGGAAGTGGGGGAGGTATTTAAGTCTTTGGCTAGGGTGTCTTTGTCTCCTCCTGGTGGCCAGGTTCTAAATTCCCAAAAGTAATGAATACAGCTGTGGACTCTCCCCGTTTAAGAAAAAAGGCAATAATTGAAAAAATTGTTTATAAATATGCATTATAAGACCTACAAGACTGCTCTAAAAAATAAGTTACCTCACCATACAAACTATAGTATCCAGCCAGTATCCCCGTGTTATGAAAACCGCCCAGATATTTTTGTTACCCTATAGACACTATGGCATGTGGTAGATTATTCATATTTTTTCATGAGATGGTGTGAAGCCACGCCCCAAACCACGCCCCCACCACTCCCATTTAAAAAGTGTCCAGGAATCGCCTGGACAAAAAGTGCCAACTCTACAACCTTGGGGAATGAGGTTTATAAGAGGGGCTTCACCACAATTGAACCCCCCAGGTGGAGGCAAAAAAGATAGTGAAGATGGGTGAATTACAGTGCCCCATATATATGTTTGATACAGTGACTTGATGAAGTGCATGTGCTCTGAGAGGAATTGAAGTCAGACAGTTGAGCGCTGTCACTGGAAATGACTCGGTCCAGAATTCTTATGGGTTGAGGAAAGTTTTAGAACACCAACACTCCATTGACTCCTTTGTCAGTCAGTCATGTGATGCATAGATGTCACAAATGTTACTTTGTAAAGGGATACTAAAAGGCATTTGTCATTCCCCCCCCCCCCTTGGATCAGTTAAGGGACAATGAACCCACATTTTTTCTTTCATGATTCAGATAGAGCAATTTTAAGCAAAGTTCTAATTTACTCCTATTATCAATTTTTCTTCGTTCTCTTGCTATCTTTATTTAAAATAGAAGGCATCTAAGCTAAGGAGCCAGCCAATTTTTGGTTCAGTACTCTGGACAGCACTTGTTTATTGGTTTATTGCATTAACCCACCAATCAGCAAGATTAACTCAGGTTGTTTACCAAAAATGGGCCGGATTCTAAACTTACATTATTGCTTTTCAAATAAAGATAGCAAGAGAATGAAGAAATATTGATAATAGGAGTAAATTAGAAAGTTCCTTAAAATTGCTCTATCTGAATCATGAAAAAAATGTGGGTTCATGGTCCCTTAACTGATCCAAGGGGGGGACAATGATAAATGCCTTTTGCAAAAAGAAACAAAATGGATGTATGTTCTAAAAACACTGTCCCCTAGTGGTTTGAACGAGAAGTTAGAGTTTGCGAGTTTTCTGAAATAAGGACATTAACAACTTTTTTTATCTTCCTGAGGGCTCTCTATTAATAGATCTAGATACAAAGGTCTGTGAATTTGAAAGTAATAAGCCACTTGGAAATCTATAGATGTAATTCATAACAGTGCTGTATACTCTACCATTGAAATATGTTTTAGTTTTAAAATGACATTTAAGACATAGGACAGAAGGTGACAGCAAAAATATGTGAGGGGGGTAAAAAAGTGTTTTTGCCTTAAGAAGATACAATTTTCCTTTAAGAAAAGGGGCCTTATAGCAAATATGTCAGCATAACATGTAGATTGACATATAGTGTATTCTTTATTTAAGCTTATCTCCGAAATGACCAGCTGACCTATGCTTAGGTCAATCCCTAGTATGTGTGATATGCCGATGCTAAAAGTATTATGAAGCTGTGTGATAGTGTTTATAACAAAAAATAGCAACTTGTGAGGTCAAACAGTAGCAATCCACCTTAAAAGTAACAACGAAGGCTGATTGACAGCCTTGATGAAGCCCTTCTCGCAAAGGATTATGGGTGAAACGCGCGTTGGCTGGTTTGTTTGAATGAGATACAAACATATGAGTTCCTGAAGGAGTCAAGGTATATACATTCCAAACTGGATTACAACTGCTAAAGAAACAGCAAGTAGAAAGCAATTAGCAGCACACAGTATTGCACAGTCTTTGTGAATTGTCCCAAGACAGATGCAGAGGATGGTAAAGCACTGCAGTCTGGTCTAAGGAGGTACGAATTACTAAACGTCTAGAAGCAGCAGAGAGAGTAAAGGATTTCAGGTAGGATGTTTGTATCCTGTCGCCACTGAAGCAGTGGGACCGAAGAAGCCAAGTTGCGGAAGGTAAAATTCTGTGACTTATACAGGCTTGTTGCAAGTATTTAAAGCACCTAACAGAGGCATATATACTCACATAAACTGAATGGCTATTTGCACTAACTTTGCTAACTGTCTCCTGCTTATGCGACATGCATGTTTAAAGGGATATATACCTATGACATACTTTGGAAAATAACTCGACACATTGTTGCACATATCAACAGAAACTATTTCCTATTAACACAACTGGACCTTCTTTTAATTAGCATGCTTGTTTTTGCTTTTGCCTTTCAGTGTACCAGCACTGGCCACTGCATGTCTCCAAAATGAACTGCCTAAAAAACTTTTTTTTATTTTTTTTGTGTGCACACCAGGATTTTAATACCTGTACCAGTAGACCAGACATAATTAATTCAGGAGATATATGTGCTGTTGTATAGATTTGAACCCATTTGTGTTCCTGTATGATGTATGTATGGATGCCGAATATCTTTTTACTGCACCTGTTTATGCTTTTTTACTATCAGTTCAGGATGTTGGAACTGTATAAATATAAAAAGAGAGACAGATGCACTCCGTTGAGACAGAACAAAAGCTAGAAAAACTTCTGTGCCTGTTCATTTTAGGGTGCCACTCAGGGTGCATACTCTTTTAGCACACTATGCCTCTTCACAGAGAAAAAATATCCTGTAGCATATCAGTCTGACCCTGCCCAATGACAGTCCAGCACCGAAATACCAGGCAATTCTTCTCTGAACAAGAGAAACAACAACCCCAGACGATCGTTTCAGCCTTCTGTGGGCCTCGTCAGTGAGGTGCAGTCGCATCTCTCTAAGGGCATGTGTGCAAGGAGTCCACGTCTGGTTTCCCCTTTTACTCTTAGGGAGACCCAAGAGTAAAACTGTATAAATAAAATAAGTGTTTTTTCATATACTAAAAGAGGATTCTCTATACCATGAGGTCCTACTATTTCTTTTTCTAATAGTCTAAACTTAACTTTCTAATTTACTCCTATTATCAATTTTTCTTTGTTCTCTTGCTATCTTTATTTAAAAAAGAAGGCATCTAAGCTAAGGAGCCAGATATTTTTGGTTCAGAACTCTGGACAGCACTTGTTTGTTGCATTAACCCACCAATCAGCAAGAACAACCCAGGTTGTTTACCAAAAATGGGCTGGATTCTAAACTTACATTCTTGCTTTTCAAATAAAGATAGCAAGAGAATAAGGAAAAATTGATAATAGGAGTAAATTAGAAATTTGCTTAAAATTGCTCTATCTGAATCATGAAAGAAAAAATGTGGGTTCATTGTCCCTTAACTGATCCAATTAATACAAAGTTGTTTACTTGAAATTTTCAAACTATTTTGTAGAAGAGTTCCAAATTTGTGTGTTCACTTATGTTCCAAAATTATTTCCTCATAGGATCTCTAACTTTTCTTCCGATTCTTTTGTGCCTCAGTTTCTGATATATATCCACACTATACGTCCAATACCACTGCACGTATTCAATGTGGTTATCGCCGCATATATTTGAAGTAGTGTTTTGGATGTTATAATCACACTACATGCTGTTTAGTGATCTGGTGTTCTGTCGAGAACTCCAATTCGTCAAAAACTCCAATCTGACGTCACTTCCGGTGACTCTTATTTTAATATCTGTTTTGCCTTTGTCTGGGGCCCACCGCAGACCCTTTGGCATACACCCCAAGTAAACCTTGGGGAATGTGGTTTACAAGGGGGGCTTTGCCCCCCTTGAACCCCCAGACGGAGGCAAAATAGTTAGTGAAGATAGGCGATTACAGGGCCTATCTGATTGGTTGTGAATCCTGTCACTCACTGGACACGGACCAATCAGATGTATGGAAATACCGGAAGTGACGTCAGATTGGAGTTCACGACAGAACACCGGATTGCCGGGTATGATCAGAGTATCAGAGGTATTGAATAACATCAGTACGCCATGCAGTCAGACACGGAACGGATCTCTTCAACAAATAAGTTTGTGTGTATCATTAGGTCTTGGGATGATACACTAAGGTACCTGTTTATTTTTAATGAAAAGGATTTTCTTTGTTATATTAATTTTTTTTTTAAACAGACAGTGCTCAATTTTTTTTCAAAAAGTGCCATAATAATGCCAAAATACCCAAACAGATACCCTTAGGCCATGTGAACACTGCAGTAGATGTTTAGGGAATAGCCTCTCGGCAGAAACTCAATTTAACCTTCCTTTACCCTGCAACACAGCTGCAACAGACTGCTGTCAGTATACTATAAAGGCCCAAACAAGGAAGTACAGGCACAATTCCATAGATATCCAAGGTGGAGCACACTGAAGACAAAGGGATTGGTGGATAAGTGTCATTTGCCACTGGGAATAAGCTTCTTACTACCCAACTGAAGTCCTATCCACCCATCTGTCCATGAAACACTAGTGAGAAAGAAACTGGGTTTCAGTTCAGCTTAAGAATCCCTATCAGTGATGTAAAGACTGGAGCATTTTAAAGTTTCAACTTCTGCTTGAAGTAAAAACATAACTGTGATGGTATGAGAGTGCTGGGAAATGTAATGGAGCAAAGCTCTGCAATGTAGGGGTATTTTAGCCTCCTCCTTGCGGACAGGAAATATATTCACGTGATGATTAATGAACTGTCACCATCATATGAAAAAAAATCTTATTTGATCAGGGATGCCTAAACATTTACATTCAACTGTATGCCATCCCTTATAATGATTATTTGTTCTACTTTGGTACTGACATAATGGTAATCGCCTCCTACTTTGTGTACTGTCAAGTGAAATAAAATGGTAATTTTGTAAAGCTCAAAAACACCTTCCCTTTAAGACTTGATGCTTCTAATTTTTGCTTGCTTTCATTTTTTTTGTTTTTCTACCACCTTCCTTTGCTTAGCTAAAAGGTCAAATTAAAAACGAAATGGGAATTGGGGAGGTATTTATGCTGACTTAAAAGGGACACTAAAGTCAAAATTAAGCTTTCATTATTCAGATAGCTCATGCAAATTTAAAAACTTCAATTTTATTATCAAAATGTGCGCAATCATTTTATATGCACACTTTCTGAGGTCCTACTGAGCATGTGCAAGAGTTCACAGTATATATGCTTTGTGGATAGCTGATGGCTGTCATATTAATACAGGGAACAGAGAAAATTTAAGTAAGTTTTGAAATTTGTTATACCATTTTTTTTACTACTCATTTAAAATGCAGACAGGCTTACAGACAAGGTTCACATGTTGTGAACCTGTCTGCAGTGGCGTATTTAGGTTTTGTGCTGCCCTAGGCACTCAAAATTCTGCTGCCCCCCCAGGTTTTATGCCTTTTTTAGCTATAATATTTTTTGATCAGGGTGTAACAGGCCTCTCAATTTTTCATGGCCTTTTCCAAAGTAAATGAGAATACAGGAAAAGCAAGGAAAAGAATTGAGGAGGGGTAGGAGAGAAGGATTGCAGATGAAGAAAAGGAGATAAGACTGATTTCCACTGGTGTCTTTAATCAGCAGCTGTAATAACTGTTGTTCCCAGTAGTTGAGTGAGCTATTTTTACTAGGCCATCACATATACCAGTTAAATGTGACAGCAGCCCATACAAATACACATGCTCTCGCTCTCACATACACACACAAGATACTCACACACATAGACACTTTCAAACACACACAGACATACATACTGACACTTTCACACTCACACACAAAGACAAACATACACACAGAAATAAAGACATTTTCACTCACACACACTTTTACACACACACACAAAGACAAACGTACACACAGAAATAAAGACGCACACAAATATAAAGACACTTTCACACTCACATACATACACACAAAGACTTTTACACTCACACATAAAGACAAACACACAAAGACACTTTCACACTCACACCCAAACATAGACACTTTAAAAACAAAACGTACACACAGAAAGATACACACACAGACATAGACACTTTTACTCACACACACACAAAGACACATGTACACAGAGACGTAAAGACACTTTCTCACACACACACAACGACACACAGACAGTCACTTTCTCACACACACAACACTTTCACACACATAAAGACAAATGTACACACATAAATAAAGTTGGATTAAAACACATGAACAAATTCAAGGATATTTTAGCTAAATATTTCCCAACTATCCAAATTAAAGATGTAGAAAAAGCCACGCCACTAATCAGTTGGAGAAAAACTCAAGTCAAAGTAATTAGCGCCATATAGAATGAGTAAATGGGCAAAGGAAAAACAAACTGGCAACTGATTTAAATGTAATAAAGAGAGAGCAGATGGTCATGTCCTAAAATTCACCAATATTGGTCAAAGATAAATTTCTGGGTAAATAAATTCCTACAAGAAAACCTCCAGATGACACCACAACATATTTTTTTCTTGCTGAAAGATAGAACAGACATAGGAGAACAACGATTAATAAACATGGCTATTCTAGCTGCACAAGGTTTAATATTTAAGAGATGAAAGTTCCCTGACCCTCCTAAACTGACTGAATTCTCCAATGTAATGAAACAACAAATGGGTATTGAACTGCACAACATAAAACCAAACTCAGAAAAACAATTCAGGTCGTATTTTTCTAAATGGAAACCAATTATTTTGTCCTGGCCCCGTCCATCACAATTACTTTATACTTCCCCTCTAAAAATGCATTACCTTTTATTACTTTAATAGTAGAAGAGTTTCTACCACAATACTGGCTCTAAACAGAGATTCGGACTAGTAGTTAAATACACTAACATTGTCTGTCAGGACGGAAATATTTCAATGTAACTATAGGCCGGATAAAAAGCTGCAACCAGTGTGAGAGCGAAACCGAAAACGAAGTATTAGGGAGGAGGAGGGAGCATAAGACCTTTCAAGCCCATTTAAATTAGGAAGAAGCTTGTGGAGGTCCCAAGTACACCAAGCCCTGTCAGATAATGGTGAAAATTAAATCAGAAATGAATACCGATATACAAGCAGTGAGTGGGTTTAGACGAATAAGCCCTAAGGTCATTTGGTTAAGACAATATAGGAACATGCATAGACTTGCAAAGTTGTGTTCTCAAATATGTCAAATTTAAGTTAATTTCTAGAAGATAATAGTGAATATTGACTGGTAATTCGGAAACTTATGAAAGATGTATGGTAATCTTCAAGGTAATACTGTAATTTTTTTTGGATTTCGTTGCCGTTTTCTTTTTCTGTATATATTAAATGTATGTTTTTGAAACTCAAATAAAAAGAATGATTAGGAGAATTGAGGAGGGGTAGGAGAGAAGGATTGCAGATAAAGAAAAGGAGATAAGACTGATTTCCACTGGTGTCTTTAATCAGCAGCTGTAATAACTGTTGTTCCCAGTAGTTGAGTGAGCTATTTCTACTAGGCCATCACATATACCAGTTAAATGTGACAGCAGCCCATACAAATACACATGCCCTCGCTCTCACACAGACACTCTCACATACACACACAAGATACTCACACACAGACACTTTCAAACACACACAGACATACATACATACTGACACTTTCACACTCACACACATAAAGACAAATATACACACAGAAATAAAGACATTTTCACTCTCACACACACAAAGACACACACAGACACTTTCACACACACACACACACACATACACAAAGACAAACGTACACACAGAAATAAAGACACACTCACATACATACACACAAAGACTTTTACACACACATAAAGACACAAACACACTTTCACACTCACACACAGACACAAACATAAAGACACTTTCACACACACACTTTAAAAACAAAACGTACACACAGAAAGATATGCACACAGACACTTTTACTCACACACACACACGTACACAAAGACGTAAAGACACTTTCACACACACAACGACACACAGACAAAGTCACTTTCACACACATAAAGACAAACACTTTCACACTCACACAAACATAAAGAATCTTACACACACACACTTTCACACTCGCACACAAAAACACACATACAGACAGAGATAGACACATGCACACAGACATAAAGACACTTTCACACTCACACACAAAGAGAAACGTACACACAGAAATAAAGACACATGCACAGACACTTCCACACTCACACACAAAGACTTTCACACAGACATAAAGACACTTCCACACTCACACACAAAGACACAGACATAAAGACACTTTCACACACATAAGGACAAACGTAGACACACAGAAATAAAGACACTTTTACACACAAAGACACAGGTACACACAGACAAAGACTTTCACACTCACACACATAAAGACACACAAACATAGACACTTTCACACTCACACACTTTCACATTCATACACATAAAGACAAACGTACACACAGAAACAAAGACACGCACACAGACATGAAAACACTTTCACACACACACATAAAAGACACACCAATATAGTAAAAACTGATAAGCAGAGCATCTGCGAAAGATAAACTGCCTAGGCTAGCCTGGTCTATGAGAGCTGTGCAAACAAATTGAGGCATTACCTTGGAGCTTCGCTGGTGCTGGTCATGAATGGCAAGCTGCAGCAATCATGACGGTGAAGGTCCAACTCCCCTACCTTGAGGGAGCTAGTAAAGGTAGTCAATGACAGATATGTATGTTCACTTCTTCTTGTAAGGCGATGCGATGCCTGAGCAAGGAAGGGCTAAGGTAACCGACTCCTAACTTGAGGAAGTGAGCGGTTTCAGGAGTAGGAACATTTATGTTATGGGCGGACCCAGTTATCAAAGAAGGGCCACTTCTAATTGTTCGACAGTGGCTGTTCAGGACAGGACTAAGAGAACCGGTTTGGCACACCCGGTATGGCCGATGCTCAATCTGGGTCACAGCTGTCTTAAATAAAACAGTTTGCGTACCTTGCGCCTAATGCCTGTCACCCCTTGAAAGCAGCTTTGGCTGGCATCACGTAAAAAAGTGTCGCTCCAAAAAAATTTGCAGCTCTAGGCACATGCCTTGTGTGCCTAGGCCATAATACGCCCCTGCCTGTCTGCATTTCATTGCAAATTGTGGGGCGTGTTTGCTCCCCATATTTAGCATTGCACAAGTGAACAACTAATTGCGTGAAAGTAGGGCTTGTCAATCATCCTGGTAGAATGAGTCTGGGGTGATTTTCATCTGCCAACTCAAAGTTGTCAGAGACGGTTTAAACCGATGCTCATTAATATCAGTTGCAGGGTGAGCGAGCGAGCCTGAAACCAATAGGGGCATTCCCCTCATAGTAAACACTTAAGCGTCTTTGTCTTTTTAATATGCAGTTGTTAATTATACAGTTCTACTGTATTTAATTGTCCTTTATTATTAACACAGCAGTAATGAATACACTCCTGTTCTCATGCTCTTACTCAGCATGTGTAGAAATGACAAATATCCTGTTTGTTTCACTTGATTTCTATAGTATTTATAGTAATTATCTTAATGAAAGGACTGCTATTTTATTTTTTAACAGTTTGAAATCGCTGTAATAACTGCATCAAATAATTTCAGTACAGATAAGCAGAAAATAAGAATATTTAATAATGGAATAAATATAGTTAAGCTTTGCACTGCAAATATCGTTCACTCCCCAGATAATAAATTTTGTATATGTATATATATTTAAAGAAAAATATATACTATGAAAATCCCTTTACAATCACATTACAATATAGCCATTCAATACTTTATTTCCCTGAAATTGTAGCAAAATTGCTATATTCTTTTGTATAAAATTAGTTTATTGCTAAAATAAGTATCTTTGCAGTATACATTTTTAAATAGTTTTTTTTTTTTTTTTTGCGACAACATGGTCTAAAACAGCTGCAGTTGAAGACTTGTAGCTCCATCATTCCACTTGTAAATGTGATCAGAAATAACAGTCCGGCATAGGGGGCAGGTTTTTTCTCTGTTGAACCATAATGAAATGCATTCTTCACAGAAAATGTGCTGAAAAAAAGAAGAGGGTTTACTTTTAATTTAGGAGGCGACTAAAATGAAGACATTTCCTGTTAACAAAATTCAGATGGAAAATAATATAACATAATATCTTTGTTTTATCTCCATAGATACATGTGAAATCAGATCAGTCAGCACAATTCTGCATTCTTCTTAAACATTACCACAACTTGAATTATTAAATCGCATTTTGCGCTGTATTTCAGCTTTTTTATTACAATGTAGAAAACCATCTTTGAGGTAGTTAAAATTTTCCAAAATTCAATAGGGGGATCTCTCTTTAACTATACCCTTCTACTTTATTCTGGTATCAATTTTGCTTCTACTTATTTCAGGGTATAAAAGTGTGGGTTACATCTCTGCTCCAGAGGTGTTAATGGGTCAGAGTTGAATGGATGAATCATGTAGGTTTTCAGTCTGACATTATTAGAACTGCTGATTACATAAACCGTTAGAGGGACATTAAACACTTTGAGAGACAGTAATATAAAATGATAAATCTTATATATAAAAAAACAAATTCTGCAATATACTTTCATTATTTTGTCCCCTTTTCTGTGTAATTCCATTCTGAAATTGTGAGCTTTTCCATTCCTGTTAGAAATGGTAGTACAGAACACTGTTCTATTCCACACAGTCATTGGCTGCACACTCTAGTGACCTATTTATAACTTTTCCTAATTGGCCACAGCCGAGAAGGTAACTTAAGTTACAACATGGCAGCTCCCATTGTTTTATAGACAATAAAAACAGAATTTATGCTTACCTGATAAATTACTTTCTCTTGCGGTGTATCCAGTCCACGGATTCATCCTTTACTTGTGGGATATTCTCATTCCCTACAGGAAGTAGCAAAGAGAGCACACAGCAAAGCTGTCCATATAGCACCCCCTCTAGCTCCACCCCCCAGTCATTCGACCAAAGGTTAGGAAGAAAAAGGAGAAACCATAGGGTGCAGTGGTGACTGTAGTTTAAACAAAAAATGTTTTACCTGACTTAAATGCCAGGGCGGGCCGTGGACTGGATACACCGCAAGAGAAAGTAATTTATCAGGTAAGCATAAATTCTGTTTTCTCTTGCTAGGTGTATCCAGTCCACGGATTCATCCTTTACTTGTGGGATACCAATACCAAAGCTTTAGGACACGATGAAGGGAGGGAACAAGACAGGTACCTTAAACGGAAGGCACCACTGCTTGCGAAACCTTTCTCCCAAAAATAGCCTCAGAAGAAGCAAAAGTATTGAATTTGTAAAATTTGCCAAAAGTATGCAGTGAAGACCAAGTCGCTGCCTTACAAATCTGTTCAACAGAAGCCTCATTTTTGAAAGCCCATGTGGAAGCCACTGCTCTGGTAGAATGAGCAGTAATTCTTTCAGGAGGCTGCTGGCCAGCAGTCTCATAGGCCAAACGGATGATGCTTTTCAGCCAAAAGGAAAGAGAGGTAGCAGTCACTTTCTGACCTCTCCTCTTACCAGAATAGATAAACAAGGAAGATGTTTGTCTGAAATCCTTAGTTGCTTGTAAATAGAACTTTAAAGCACGAACTACATCAAGATTGTGTAATAGACGTTCCTTCTTCGAAGATGGATTAGGACACAGAGAAGGAACAACTATTTCCTGGTTAATATTCTTGTTAGAAACAACTTTAGGAAGAAAACCAGGCTTGGTACGCAAAACTACCTTATCTGCGTGGAACACCAGGTAAGGTGAATCACACTGTAAGGCAGATAATTCTGAAACTCTTCGAGCAGAAGAGATAGCTATCAAAAACAAAACTTTCCAAGATAACAACTTAATGTCTATGGAATGTAAAGGTTCAAACGGAACCCCTTGAAGAACTGAAAGAACTAGATTCAAACTCCATGGCGGAGCCACAGGTTTATAGACAGGCTTGATTCTGACTAAAGCCTGAGCAAACGCTTGAACGTCTGGTACCTCTGCCAGACGCTTGTGTAACAGGATAGACAAAGCAGATATTTGTCCTTTTAAGGAACTAGCTGACAATCCTTTCTCCAGTCCTTCTTGGAGAAAGGACAATATCCTGGGAATCCTAATCTTACTCCATGAGTAACCCTTGGACTCACACCAACAAAGATATTTCCGCCATATCTTATGGTAGATTTTCCTGGTGACAGGCTTTCTAGCCTGAATCAGAGTATCTATAACTGACTCAGAGAACCCACGCTTTGATAGAATTAAGCGATCAATCTCCAAGCAGTCAGATGTAGAGAAACTAAATTTGGATGCTTGAACGGACCCTGTATTAGAAGATCCTGCCTCATTGGCAGTGTCCATGGTGGCACAGATGACATGTCCACTAGGTCTGCATACCAAGTCCTGCGTGGCCACGCAGGCGCTATCAGAATCACCAAAGCCTTCTCCTGCTTGATTCTGGCAACCAGACGCGGGAGGAGAGGAAACGGTGGAAAAACATAAGCCAGATTTAAGGATCAAGGCGCTGCTAGAGCATCTATCAATACTGCCTTGGGATCCCGGGACCTGGACCCGTAGAGAGGAAGTTTGGTGTTCTGACGGGACGCCATCTGATCCAACTCTGGGGTGCCCCATAGCTGAGTCAGCTGGGCAAATACCTCCGGGTGGAGTTCCCACTCCCCCGGGTGAAAAGTCTGACGACTTAGAAAATCCGCCTCCCAGTTGTCTACTCCTGGGATGTGAATTGCTGAGAGATGGCAGGAGTGATCCTCCGCCCACCTGATTATTTTGGTTACTTCCGTCATCGCTAGGGAACTCTTTGTTCCCCCCTGATGATTGACGTAAGCTACAGTCGTGATGTTGTCCGACTGAAATCTGATGAATTTGGCCGCCACTAGTTGAGGCCATGCCTGAAGAGCGTTGAATATCGCCCTCAGTTCCAGAATGTTTATCGGGAGAAGAGTTTCTTCCCGAGATCATAAGCCCTGAGCTTTCAGGGAGTCCCAGACCGCACCCCAGCCTAACAGACTGGCGTCGGTCGTTACGATGATCCACTCTGGCCTGCGGAAACATATTCCTTGAGACAGGTGATCCTGAGACAACCACCAGAGAAGAGAATCTCTGGTCTCCTGGTCCAACTGAATTTGAGGAGACAAATCTGCATAATCCCCATTCCACTGTTTGAGCATGCATAGTTGCAGTGGTCTGAGGTGTATCCGAGCAAAAGGGACTATGTCCATTGCCGCAACCATTATTCCGATTGTCTCCATGCACTGAGCCACAGATGGCCGAGGAATGGAATAAAGAGCTCGGCAAGTAGTTAAGAGTTTTAGCTTTCTGACCTCCGTCAGAAATATTTTCATTTCTACCGAGTCTATCAGGGTTCCTAGGAATGGAACTCTTGTGAGGGGGGAGAGAGAACTCTTTTTGCTGTTCACCTTCCACCCGTGAGACCTCAGAAAGGCCAATGCAATCTCCGTGTGAGACTTGGTTCTTTGGAAAGTTGACGCCAGAATTAAGATGTCGTCTAGGTAAGGCGCCACTGCTATGCCCCGCGGTCTTAGAACCTCCAGGAGGGACCCTATCACCTTTGTGAAAATTCTGGGAGCAGTGGCCAACCGAAAGGAAGAGCCACAAACTGAAAATGCTTGTCCAGAAAGGCGAACCTGAGGTACTGGTGATGATCTTTGTGGATAGGAATGTGCAGATACGCATCCTTTAGATCCACAGAAGTCATATATTGACCCTCCTGGATCATTGGTAAGATTGTCCGAATGGTCTCCATCTTGAACGATGGGACTCTGAGGAATTTGTTTAGAATTTTGAGATCCAGGATTGGTCTGAAAACATAATTTATGCTTACCTGATAAATTCCTTTCTTCTGTAGTGTGATCAGTCCACGGGTCATCATTACTTCTGGGATATTACTCCTCCCCAACAGGAAGTGCAAGAGGATTCACCCAGCAGAGCTGCATATAGCTCCTCCCCTCTACGTCACTCCCAGTCATTCGACCAAGGACCAACGAGAAAGGAAAAGCCAAGGGTGAAGTGGTGACTGGAGTATAAATTAAAAAATATTTACCTGCCTTAAAAACAGGGCGGGCCGTGGACTGATCACACTACAGAAGAAAGGAATTTATCAGGTAAGCATAAATTATGTTTTCTTCTGTTAAGTGTGATCAGTCCACGGGTCATCATTACTTCTGGGATACCAATACCAAAGCAAAAGTACACGGATGACGGGAGGGATAGGCAGGCTCTTTATACAGAAGGAACCACTGCCTGAAGAACCTTTCTCCCAAAAATAGCCTCCGATGAAGCAAAAGTGTCAAATTTGTAAAATTTGGAAAAAGTATGAAGCGAAGACCAAGTTGCAGCCTTGCAAATCTGTTCAACAGAAGCCTCATTCTTGAAGGCCCAAGTGGAAGCCACAGCTCTAGTAGAATGAGCTGTAATTCTTTCAGGAGGCTGCTGTCCAGCAGTCTCATAAGCTAAACGAATTATGCTACGAAGCCAAAAAGAAAGAGAGGTAGCGGAAGCTTTTTGACCTCTCCTCTGCCCAGAGTAAATGACAAACAGAGAAGACGTTTGTCGAAATTCCTTAGTTGCCTGTAAGTAAAATTTTAGAGCACGGACTACATCCAGGTTGTGCAGTAGACGTTCCTTCTTTGAAGAAGGATTTGGGCATAAAGAAGGAACAACAATCTCTTGATTGATATTCCTGTTAGTAACTACCTTAGGTAAGAACCCAGGTTTAGTACGCAGGACTACCTTATCCGAATGAAAAATCAAATAAGGAGAATCACAATGTAAGGCTGATAATTCAGAGACTCTTCGAGCCGAGGAAATAGCCATTAAAAATAGAACTTTCCAAGATAACAACTTTATATCAATGGAATGAAGGGGTTCAAACGGAACGCCCTGTAAAACATTAAGAACAAGGTTTAAACTCCATGGTGGAGCAACAGTTTTAAACACAGGCTTAATCCTGGCCAAAGCCTGACAAAAAGCCTGGACGTCAGGAACTTCTGACAGACGTTTGTGTAACAAAATGGACAGAGCTGAGATCTGTCCCTTTAATGAACTAGCAGATAAACCCTTTTCTAAACCTTCTTGTAGAAAAGACAATATCCTAGGAATCCTAACCTTACTCCAAGAGTAACCTTTGGATTCACACCAATATAGGTATTTACGCCATATCTTATGGTAAATCTTTCTGGTAACAGGTTTCCTAGCCTGTATTAAGGTATCAATAACTGACTCAGAAAACCCACGTCTTGATAAAATCAAGCGTTCAATTTCCAAGCAGTCAGCTTCAGAGAAGTTAGATTTTGATGTTTGAAGGGACCCTGTATCAGAAGGTCCTGTTTCAGAGGTAGAGACCAATGTGGACAGGATGACATGTCCACCAGGTCTGCATACCAAGTCCTGCGTGGCCACGCAGGTGCTATTAGAATCACTGATGCTCTCTCTTGTTTGATTCTGGCAATCAATCGAGGAAGCAACGGGAAGGGTGGAAACACGTAAGCCATCCTGAAGTCCCAAGGTGCTGTCAGAGCATCTATCAGGACTGCTCCTGGATCCCTGGATCTGGACCCGTAACGAGGAAGCTTGGCGTTCTGTCGAGACGCCATGAGATCTATCTCTGGTTTGCCCCAACGTCGAAGTATTTGGGCAAAGACCTCCGGATGAAGTTCCCACTCCCCCGGATGAAAAGTCTGACGACTTAAGAAATCCGCCTCCCAGTTCTCCACTCCCGGGATGTGGATTGCTGACAGGTGGCAAGAGTGAGACTCTGCCCAGCGAATTATCTTTGATACTTCCATCATAGCTAGGGAGCTTCTTGTCCCTCCCTGATGGTTGATGTAAGCTACAGTCGTGATGTTGTCCGACTGAAACCTGATGAACCCCCGAGTTGTCAACTGGGGCCAAGCCAGGAGGGCATTGAGAACTGCTCTCAATTCCAGAATGTTTATTGGCAGGAGACTCTCCTCCTGACTCCATTGTCCCTGAGCCTTCAGAGAATTCCAGACGGCACCCCAACCTAGAAGGCTGGCGTCTGTTGTTACAATTGTCCAGTCTGGTCTGCTGAATGGCATCCCCCTGGACAGATGTGGCCGAGAAAGCCACCATAGAAGAGAATTTCTGGTCTCTTGATCCAGATTCAGAGAAGGGGATAAGTCTGAGTAATCCCCATTCCACTGACTTAGCATGCACAGTTGCAGTGGTCTGAGGTGTAAGCGTGCAAAGGGTACTATGTCCATTGCCGCTACCATTAAGCCGATTACCTCCATGCATTGAGCCACTGACGGGTGTTGAATGGAATGAAGGGTGCGGCAAGCACTTTGAAGTCTTGTTAGCCTGTCCTCTGTCAGGTAAATCTTAATTTCTACAGAATCTATAAGAGTCCCCAGGAAGGGAACTCTTGTGAGTGGAACGAGTGAACTTTTCTTTTCGTTCACCTTCCATCCATGTGACCTTAGAAATGCCAGCACTAACTCTGTATGAGACTTGGCAGTTTGAAAGCTTGAAGCTTGTATCAGAATGTCGTCTAGGTATGGAGCTACCGAGATTCCCCGCGGTCTTAGTACTGCCAGAAGAGCACCCAGAACCTTTGTGAAGATTCTTGGAGCTGTAGCCAATCCGAATGGAAGAGCCACAAACTGGTAATGCCTGTCTAGGAAGGCAAACCTTAGGTACCGATAATGATCTTTGTGAATCGGTATGTGAAGGTAAGCATCTTTTAAATCTACAGTGGTCATGTACTGACCCTCTTGGATCATAGGTAAAATTGTCCGAATAGTCTCCATCTTGAACGATGGAACTCTTAGGAATTTGTTTAGGATCTTTAAGTCCAGGATTGGTCTGAAAGTTCCCTCTTTTTTGGGAACCACAAACAGATTTGAGTAAAACCCCTGACCCTGTTCCGATCGTGGAACTGGATGGATTACTCCCATTAACAAGAGCTCTTGTACGCAGCGTAGAAACGCCTCTTTCTTTGTCTGGATTGTTGACAATCTTGACAGATGAAATCTCTCTCTTGGAGGAGAGTATTTGAAGTCCAGAAGGTATCCCTGAGATATTATCTCTAGCGCCCAGGGATCCTGAACATCTCTTGCCCAAGCCTGGGCGAAGAGAGAAAGTCTGCCCCCCACTAGATCCGATCCCGGATCGGGGGCCCTCAATTCATGCTGTTTTAGGGGCAGCAGCAGGTTTCCTAGTCTGCTTGCCCTTGTTCCAGGACTGGTTAAGTTTCCAGCCTTGTCTGTAGCGAGCAACAGCTCCTTCCTGTTTTGGTGCAGAGGAAGTTGATGCTGCTCCTGCTTTGAAATTACGAAAGGAACGAAAATTAGACTGTCTAGTCTTGGCTTTGTCCTGAGGCAGGGCATGGCCTTTACCTCCTGTAATGTCAGCGATAATCTCTTTCAACCCGGGCCCGAATAAGGTCTGCCCTTTGAAAGGTATATTAAGCAATTTAGACTTAGAAGTAACATCAGCTGACCAGGATTTTAGCCACAGCGCCCTGCGTGCCTGAATGGCGAATCCTGAATTCTTCGCCGTAAGTTTAGTAAGATGTACTACGGCCTCCGAAATGAATGAATAAGCTAGTTTAAGGACTCTAAGCCTGTCCGTAATGTCGTCCAGAGTAGCTGAACCAATGTTCTCTTCCAGAGACTCAATCCAGAATGCCGCTGCAGCCGTGATCGGCGCAATGCATGCAAGGGGTTGCAATATAAAACCTTGTTGAACAAACATTTTCTTAAGGTAACCCTCTAATTTTTTATCCATTGGATCTGAAAAAGCACAGCTATCCTCCACCGGGATAGTGGTACGCTTAGCTAAGGTAGAAACTGCTCCCTCCACCTTAGGGACCGTTTGCCATAAGTCCCTTGTGGTGGCGTCTATTGGAAACATTTTTCTAAATATCGGAGGGGGTGAGAACGGCACACCGGGTCTATCCCACTCCTTAGTAACAATTTCAGTAAGTCTCTTAGGTATAGGAAAAACCTCAGTACTTGTCGGTAACGCAAAATATTTATCCAACCTACACATTTTCTCTGGTATTGCAACTGTGTTACAATCATTCAGAGCCGCTAACACCTCCCCTAGTAATACACGGAGGTTTTCCAGTTTAAATTTAAAATTTGAAATATCTGGATCCAGTCTGTTTGGATCAGAACCGTCACCCACAGAATGAAGTTCTCCGTCCTCATGTTCTGCCACCTGTGACGCAGTGTCTGACATGGCCCTAATATTATCAGCGCACTCTGTTCTCACCCCAGAGTGATCACGCTTACCTCTTAGTTCTGGTAATTTAGCCAAAACCTCAGTCATAACAGTAGCCATATCCTGTAATGTGATTTGTAATGGCCGCCCAGATGTACTCGGCGCTACAATATCACGCACCTCCCTCTGAGCGGGAGATGTAGGTACTGACACGTGAGGCGAGTTAGTCGGCATAACTCTCCCCTCGTTGTTTGGTGAAATTTGTTCAATTTGTACAGATTGACTTTTATTTAAAGTAGCATCAATACAGTTAGTACATAAATTTCTATTGGGCTCCACTTTGGCATTGCAACAAATGACACAGGTATCATCCTCTGAATCAGACATGTTTAACACACTAGCAAATAAACTTGCAACTTGGAAATACAATTCAATTAGAATAATATTAAAACGTACTGTGCCTTTAAGAAGCACAGAAGATCTATGACAGTTGAAAATTAATAAATTGAAACAGTTATAGCCTCAATCCTTGTAAACAACACAACTTTAGCAAAGGTTTAATCCCATTAGCAAAGATAACAAATTCTGAAAGCAGGAAACAAAATACAGAATAAACGTTTATCTCAGTCAAACTATAATTCTCACAGCTCTGCTGAGAGAAATTACCTCCCTCAAAAAAAGTTTTGAAGACCCCTGAGCTCTGTAGAGATGAACCGGATCATGCAGGGAATACAATGAGTTGCTGACTGAAATATTTGATGCGTAGTAAAAGCGCCAAAAAACGGCCCCTCCCCCTCACACACAGCAGTGAGGGAGAACAGAAACTGTCAGAAAACAGATTAAGCAACTGCCAAGTGGAAAAATAGTGCCCAAACATTTATTCACTCAGTACCTCAGCAAATGAAAACGATTTTACATTCCAGCAAAAACGTTAAACATAATCTCTAGTTATTAAACAGCTTTATGTATTTCTTACAGTGTAATTCTAGTGAAGTACCATTCCCCAGAATACTGAAGTGTAAAGTATACATACATGACAATATATCGGTATGGCAGGATTTTCTCATCAATTCCATTGTCAGAAAATAAAAACTGCTACATACCTCTATGCAGATTCATCTGCCCGCTGTCCCCTGATCTGAAGTTTACCTCTCCTCAGATGGCCGAGAAACAGCAATATGATCTTAACTACTCCGGCTAAAATCATAACAAAAACTCTGGTAGATTCTTCTTCAAACTCTGCCAGAGAGATAATAACACACTCCGGTGCTATTTTAAAATAACAAACTTTTGATTGAAGATATAAAACTAAGTATAATCACCATAGTCCTCTCACACATCCTATCTAGTCGTTGGGTGCAAGAGAATGACTGGGAGTGACGTAGAGGGGAGGAGCTATATGCAGCTCTGCTGGGTGAATCCTCTTGCACTTCCTGTTGGGGAGGAGTAATATCCCAGAAGTAATGATGACCCGTGGACTGATCACACTTAACAGAAGAAAGTTCCTTCTTTTTTGGGAAAAACAAACAGGTTTGAGTAAAACCCCAGTCCTTGTTCTGCAATTGGAACTGGGTGGATCACTCCCATTGTATGTAGATCTTCTACACAGCGTAAAAACGCCTGTTTCTTTGTCTGATCTGTAGACAGACAAGAAATGTGGAACCTTCCCCTTGGAGGAGAGTCCTTGAATTCTAGAAGGTATCCCGGGGCTACAATCTCTAATTCCCAAGGATCGTGTACATCTCTTGCCCAGGCCTGAGCGAAGAGAGAGAGTCTGCCCCCTACTAGATCCGGTCCCGGATCGGGGGCTACCCCTTCATGCTGTCTTGGTGGCAGCTGCAGGCTTTTTGGCCTGTTTACCCTTATTCCAGCCCTGGTAAGGTTTCCAGTTTGCCTTGGGCTGTGAAGCGTTACCCTCTTGCTTTGCAGCCGGAGAGGATGAAGCGGGGCCGTTCCTGAAATTGCGAAAGGAACGAAAATTAGCTTTGTTCTGTGTGTTAAAGGCTTTGTCCTGAGGGAGAGCATGGCCTTTTCCCCCGGTGAAATCTGAAATAATCTCTTTCAATTCAGGCCTGAATAGGGTCTTCCCTTTGAAAGGAATGTTCAAAAGCTTGGATTTAGACGACACATCGGCCGACCAGGACTTTAGCCATAGCGCCCTGCGCGCCAAAATGGCGAAACCTGAATTTTTCGTCACTAACTTAGCTATTTGGAAAGCGGCGTCAGTGATAAAAGAATTAGCTAGCTTTAGAGCCTTAATTCTATCCATAATTTCCTCATATGAGGTCTCCGTCTGGAGCGAGTCTTCCAGCGCCTCAAACCAGAAAGCAGCTGCAGTAGTTACAGGAATAATGCAGGCAATAGGTTGGAGAAGAAAACCTTGTTGAACAAAAATTTTCTTAAGTAAACCCTCTAATTTTTTATCCATAGGGTCTTTAAAAGCACAACTGTCTTCAATTGGTATGGTTGTGCGTTTAGCTAGTGTAGAAACAGCCCCCTCCACCTTAGGGACCGTCTGCCACGAGTCCCGCATGGGGTCAGATATGGGGAACATTTTCTTAAAAACAGGAGGGGGGACAAAAGGGACACCTGGCCTCTCCCACTCCCTAGTAACGATATCCGCAATCCTCTTAGGGACCGGAAACGCATCCGTGTAAACAGGGACCTCTAGGTACTTGTCCATTTTACACAATTTCTCTGGGATCACCAAAGTCATTCATCCAGAGTAGCTAATACCTCCCTAAGTAAAACACGGAGGTCTTCTAGTTTAAATTTAAAAGCCAATGTATCTGAATCTGTCTGGGGAGGAACCCTTCCTGAATCAGAGACTTCTCCCTCAGACATCAAATCCCTCGCTCCCACTTCAGAGCGTTGTGAGGGTATATCGGATACGGCTACCAAAGCGTCAGAATGTTCATAATCTGTTCTTAAAACGGAGCTATCACGATTTGCAGGTAACACGGGCAGTTTAGATAAGAAGGCTGTAAGAGAATTATCCATGACTGCCGCTAAGTCTTGTAATGTAAAAGGGTTAGACGCACTAGAGGTACTAGGCGTCGCTTGCGCGGGCGTAACTGGTTGTGACACTTGGGGAGAGGCAGACGGGCTACCCTCGTTACCTTCAGTCTGAGAATCATCTTGGGCCACATTCTTAAGTGCAACAATATGATCTTTAAAGTGTATAGACATATCAGTACAAGTGGGACACATTCTGAGAGGGGGTTCCACCATGGCTTCTAAACACATTGAACAAGGATTTTCCTTAGTGTCAGACATGTTTAACAGACTAGTAGAGTACACAAACAGGCTTGGAATCACTTTAATCAAATAAAAAACACAATTTGAAAAAAAGTTACTGTGCCTTTAAGAGATAAAGAGAGCACACAATTTTACAAAACGGTGAAAAATGCAGCAATCTTTCACAGTATGTAGCTAAAGCCTTAATAAGATTTCACCCCAAGTTTCAAAACGATTAACCCCTTAATGCCCAAACCGGAGCAGCATAAAGCCAACACCTGGTTAAATCACTACAGCACCTTGCCACAGCCTTGCTGTGGCCCTACCTTCCCTTAGGGATTAGATTTTGGGGAATATAGCTTCTTTTAGGCCCTCAAACATCAGCAGGACCCTCCATGTGAAACAGCATGAACTTATCTGCAATTCTAAGTGCGCATCTGAGACGCGAAATTAGGCCCCTCCCACTCTACTCCGGAGCTGTGAGGCCTAGTAAATCACTCCTAAGTGACTAAAAAACAGCCATGTGGTAATAACCCCAGAAAAAACCCAAAAACATAATTTATGTAAGAACTTACCTGATAAATTCATTTCTTTCATATTAGCAAGAGTCCATGAGCTAGTGACGTATGGGATATACATTCCTACCAGGTGGGGCAAAGTTTCCCAAACCTTAAAATGCCTATAAATACACCCCTCACCACACCCACAATTCAGTTTAACGAATAGCCAAGAAGTGGGGTGATAAGAAAGGAGCGAAAGCATAAAAAAAAATAAGGAATTGGAATAATTGTGCTTTATACAAAAAAATCATAACCACCACAAAAAAAGGGTGGGTCTCATGGACTCTTGCTAATATGAAAGAAATTAATTTATCAGGTAAGTTCTTACATAAATTATGTTTTCTTTCATGTAATTAGCAAGAGTCCATGAGCTAGTGACGTATGGGATAGCAGATACCCAAGATGTGGAACTTCCACGCAAGAGTCACTAGAGAGGGAGGGATAAAATAAAGACAGCCAATTCCGCTGAAAAATAATCCACAACCCAAATCAAAAGTTTTAATCTTTATAATAAAAAAAACTGAAATTATAAGCAGACGAATCAAACAGAAACAGCTGCCTGAAGTACTTTTCTACCAAAAACTGCTTCAGAAGAAGGAAACACATCAAAATGGTAGAATTTAGTAAAAGTATGCAAAGAAGACCAAGTCGCTGCTTTGCAAATCTGATCAACAGAAGCTTCATTCCTAAAAGCCCAGGAAGTAGAAACTGACCTAGTAGAATGAGCCGTAATTCTTTGAGGCGGAGACTTACCCGACTCCACGTAAGCATGATGAATCAAAGACTTTAACCAAGACGCCAAAGAAATGGCAGAAGCTTTCTGACCTTTCCTGGGACCAGAAAAAACAACAAATAGACTAGAAGTCTTTCTAAAATCTTTCCTTAGAATTCTTAGGATTAGGACATAATGAAGGGACAACAATTTCTCTACTAATGTTGTTAGAATTCACAACCTTAGGCAAAAATTGAAAAGAAGTCTGAAACACCGCCTTATCCTGATGAAAAATCAGAAAAGGAGATTCACAAGAAAGAGCAGATAATTCAGAAACTCTTCTAGCAGAAGAGATAGCCAAAAGGAACAGTACTTTCCAAGAAAGTAATTTAATGTCCAGAGAATGCATAGGCTCAAATGGAGGAGCCTGTAAAGCTGTCAAAACCAAATTAAGACTCCAAGGAGGAGAGATTGGCTTAATAACAGGTTTGATACGGACCAAATTTAGCAAAGAAAGAGAAAGTATACACTTATAGCACTCCTAGGTCTGTAAATAAATTGAATCTAACTGGATGATACAAATTATTCCCTAAGGAATAAGTGGAAGGGGAGAAAACAGATTGCAATTAAAATATAACTTTTATTGGGTTACGTTAAAAATAGGAATACACTTAAAATCACTCTTAAGCACCGATTTTCCTGATGTCAGCAAATTAGTACAAGTAAAGGTTATTGCTCCTAGTACTTAGGTGTTGATTGTGGGCTGGAGTGGGTGCTGCTATATACTTGTATCAGGAGATCTGATATACCAATTTAATGAAGTCCAAAGTTACTAATTCTTATGTGAGAATTAAGTATATGATATATTCTTTATATCTCAATAGTGATATATCTTAGCGGAGCTTGGTTTGGATTAAACACTGGATATATAATTTTTAATATTTCTGCTTGTTGCCAAGGTGGGATTATATATACCCAATTTATTATTTGGATTCTGAATAGAATCTCTTAACTCCGCTTTTAAGTATTAGCAGTTGCCTACCTCCGGATTGAAGAGTAGGCTGTTCCCTCCACAATAACAGAAGCTAACCTTCATATATGCTTTTAAATTGTATCTGAATAATTGAACTACAATTTTATCTTTATTGAGACAATGTATATTGTTGTTGTACTTAATAGACTTATGTGTATTGGTTTCTCTGCGATTGTAAATAACGATCGTTGCTGTTTGGTGTGCTTAAACTATAATTTCAAAGATTATGTTCTTTAGTCTCTGCACTTGAGCTGTATGTGCTTCCGACTTGTGAATCATACACAGTTTGTATATTATGAATGAACTTCGGTAAGATTTATCTGCTCACAGTTTCTTTAATATCAGTTTAAATAGCTCTCTGTGATGCGGCAGTAGAAAATCTTATATGTCGCAACATTGGAGCTTATCTGATTCTATCATCACAGAATGATTAAGTACCCATCTGGATAAATCACAATATACTGGTGATTAAATAATGTAGTTTCTTAGTATAATGAAACGTATCTGTTCTCAGTGACAACAAAATTTAAGCAGATAGACGTACAAGCATTCCGCTTATGTTGTGAGTCTATAAGATTATAACCTAATGTTCGGATCAATTTCCACACTTGCAGTAAATTATACTTAATCTGTGTACATTTCACTTTGCATACAGACAGGATTGCCCCGGAAATAGGTTTGTGCACTATTCTGTTGTATAAGCTGTATTAACGGCAGAAATTATGCATACGTGATCAAGCTGCACATACTCATTTAGTCCAAAGCTAATATGATAGTGCTCTGAATATATTTTGTGCACCTTAGTTATGTAAAACACAGTTATCTTACAACAAGCGGTATCATGGATGTGGATGTATACCAAATGCAACTCGAAGTGAGTTAAATTATTAGGCAGTAGCGCCAAACAAAGTTCTATTATTAAGTCTTTATATATTTTGCAAATTGAAGTTAGCTAATACAGGAGAGATAGTACTTGCGATAATATTCAGTATCAGCACCATATATTCAACACATGATTAGATCTGAGCGTTCATTATCAAGTGAAACCGTGGCTGACTACAGTAATTTGCGGTAGCTTAAGGCTGTCTAAAAACACAGGAGCTCCTAGGACTCCTCACCATTGCCCTATCGTCCCTAACATGTTTCGCAACTAAACGTTGCTTTTTCAAAGGTGAACGCACCGCAATATTCACTACTCAGAGCGGAGAGCAAATGGATCTTTCTTTTGAACTCAGTCCAACCATATGGATTAAATGAAGTAAATAATTTTACTCCTTTCTTGTAAAATCTGATTGTCTATGTAAGGTAGACAGCAAATCACAGAAACAGTATTTTGTCAACGTTACACTTAATACACACTCACACACTAAGTCACTAGATAAGTGATGGTGCACTCACTTCAACACCACGGAAAGTGATTTTTTATTAATGGTTTATTCACGCCCCTATACAATTTTATATATCCCTTTTTTCATATCTCCTCTACAAGATTATAACCACACACGAGATTGCACTCCTTAGGGGTCAAAAAAATCCCCCCTGTTCACAATATAATGTACACAGCAATTCCAGTCAGGTTGATGTTATAACACACATTTCCCCTCCCCTTTTTTGATTTATTCCTGTACTTTATTGATGAATCCTTTCATTTATTATTTGTCCTCTAATGTTTGGAATCACGATGTAACACGTTAGTTCACAATATAATTATCCCCATATATTATATATTGGGTTTCACACAGATCACAATCTTAGGTATAGTTAGGTATAGTAACAAAATAAGAACACTTCAGGATAAGAAAATATGTATATCATAATGATACTAACTTTTGCACAGAGTAACTGTGGTTAATACAATATCAGCCACCTCTGTCAACATATTTGGAAAATAAAACTTTTCAAAAAGACTAATTGCTTTTTCTATACCATATTCGCATCAGTATTTAATTTCAGGTTTGGGAAGAACTCAAGAATAAGCTCGTAATTAGAATTAAATGGACTGCCCTAACAGTAGTATTCAGATGCGTCTCTACACGTCAATCATTAGCTCATCTCACATCATTGGTCTGAATTACATTACACGCCTATTGGGGGCGTGTTTCTAACGGCCTTAAATAGCCGCGAATATTGCGGCGCGTTCACCTTTGAAAAAGCAACGTTTAGTTGCGAAACATGTTAGGGACGATAGGGCAATGGTGAGGAGTCCTAGGAGCTCCTGTGTTTTTAGACAGCCTTAAGCTACCGCAAATTACTGTAGTCAGCCACGGTTTCACTTGATAATGAACGCTCAGATCTAATCATGTGTTGAATATATGGTGCTGGTACTGAATATTATCGCAAGTACTATCTCTCCTGTATTAGCTAACTTCAATTTGCAAAATATATAAAGACTTAATAATAGAACTTTGTTTGGCGCTACTGCCTAATAATTTAACTCACTTCGAGTTGCATTTGGTATACATCCACATCCATGATACCGCTTGTTGTAAGATAACTGTGTTTTACATAACTAAGGTGCACAAAATATATTCAGAGCACTATCATATTAGCTTTGGACTAAATGAGTATGTGCAGCTTGATCACGTATGCATAATTTCTGCCGTTAATACAGCTTATACAACAGAATAGTGCACAAACCTATTTCCGGGGCAATCCTGTCTGTATGCAAAGTGAAATGTACACAGATTAAGTATAATTTACTGCAAGTGTGGAAATTGATCCGAACATTAGGTTATAATCTTATAGACTCACAACATAAGCGGAATGCTTGTACGTCTATCTGCTTAAACTTTGTTGTCACTGAGAACAGATACGTTTCATTATACTAAGAAACTACATTATTTAATCACCAGTATATTGTGATTTATCCAGATGGGTACTTAATCATTCTGTGATGATAGAATCAGATAAGCTCCAATGTTGCGACATATAAGATTTTCTACTGCCGCATCACAGAGAGCTATTTAAACTGATATTAAAGAAACTGTGAGCAGATAAATCTTACCGAAGTTCATTCATAATATACAAACTGTGTATGATTCACAAGTCGGAAGCACATACAGCTCAAGTGCAGAGACTAAAGAACATAATCTTTGAAATTATAGTTTAAGCACACCAAACAGCAACGATCGTTATTTACAATCGCAGAGAAACCAATACACATAAGTCTATTAAGTACAACAACAATATACATTGTCTCAATAAAGATAAAATTGTAGTTCAATTATTCAGATACAATTTAAAAGCATATATGAAGGTTAGCTTCTGTTATTGTGGAGGGAACAGCCTACTCTTCAATCCGGAGGTAGGCAACTGCTAATACTTAAAAGCGGAGTTAAGAGATTCTATTCAGAATCCAAATAATAAATTGGGTATATATAATCCCACCTTGGCAACAAGCAGAAATATTAAAAATTATATATCCAGTGTTTAATCCAAACCAAGCTCCGCTAAGATATATCACTATTGAGATATAAAGAATATATCATATACTTAATTCTCACATAAGAATTAGTAACTTTGGACTTCATTAAATTGGTATATCAGATCTCCTGATACAAGTATATAGCAGCACCCACTCCAGCCCACAATCAACACCTAAGTACTAGGAGCAATAACCTTTACTTGTACTAATTTGCTGACATCAGGAAAATCGGTGCTTAAGAGTGATTTTAAGTGTATTCCTATTTTTAACGTAACCCAATAAAAGTTATATTTTAATTGCAATCTGTTTTCTCCCCTTCCACTTATTCCTTAGGGAATAATTTGTATCATCCAGTTAGATTCAATTTATTTACAGACCTAGGAGTGCTATAAGTGTATACTTTCTCTTTCTTTGCTAAATACGGTTTTATACACAGCACCCACATCCTGACAAATTATTAAATAAGTGTAGGAATTAAGGTCGTATACGCTAGTAGTGCCATTGGTTTCCTTTTAAATTTCGTTGATACGGACCAAAGCCTGTACAAAACAATGAATATCAGGAAGATTAGCAATCTTTCTGTGAAAAATAACAGAAAGAGCAGAAATGTGTCCTTTCAAAGTACTTGTAGACAAACCTTTATCCAAACCATCCTGAAGAAATTGTAAAATTCTAGGAATTCTGAAAGAATGCCAGGAGAATTTATGAGAAGAACACCAAAAGATGTAAGTCTTCCAAACTCGATAAATCTTTCTAGAGACAGATTTTCGAGCCTGTAACATAGTATTAATCACTGAGTCAGAGAAACCTCTATGACTAAGAATTAAGCGTTCAATCTCCATACCTTCAAATTTAATGATTTGAGATCCTTATGGAAAAAAGGGCCTTGAGATAGAAGGTCTGGCCTTAACGGAAGTGTCCAAGGTTGGCAACTGGCCATCCGAACGAGATCCGCAAACCAAAACCTGTGTGGCCATGCTGGAGCTACCAGCAGTACAAATGAGCGCTCCATTAGAATTTTGGAAATTACTTTCGGAAGAAGAACTAGAGGCGGAAAGATATAAGCAGGATGATAATGCCAAGGAATTGACAACGCATCCACTGCTTCCGCCTGAGGATCCTGGGATCTGGACAGATACCTGGGAAGTTTCTTGTTCAGATGAGAGGCCATCAGATCTATTTCTGGAAATCCCCAGATTTGAACAATCTGAAGAAAAACCTCTGGATGAAGAGACCATTCGCCCGGATGCAACGTCTGGCGACTGAGATAATCCGCTTCCCAATTGTCTATACCTGGAATGTGAACCGCAGAAACTAGACAGGAGCTGGATTCCACCCAAACAAGTATCCAAGATACTTCTTTCATAGCTCGAGGACTGTGAGTCCCCCCTTGATGATTGACATATGCCACGGTCGTGACATTGTCTGTCTGAAAACAAATAAACGATTCCCTCTTCAGAAGAGGCCAGAACTGAAGAGCTCTGAAAATCGCACGGAGTTCCAAAATGTTGATTGGTAATCTCGCCTCCTGAGATTTCCAAACCCCTTGCGCTTTCAGAGATCCCCAAACAGCTCCCTAACCTGATAGACTCGCATCTGTTGAGATCACAGTCCAGGTTGGACTGCACCACTGGTTCAGCATACAAAGCTGGAGTGGTCTCGTGTGAAAACGAGCAAAAGGGATCGCGTCCGATGCAGCAGTCATGAGACCTAAAATCTCCATGCATAATGCTACCGAAGGGAACAATTGAGACTGAAGGTTTCGACAGGCTGAAACCAATTTCAGACGTCTCTTTTCTGTCAGAGACAAAGTCATGGACACTGAATCTATTTGGAAACCTAAAAAGGTTACCCTTGTCTGAGGAATCAAGGAACTCTTTGGCAAATTGATCCTCCAGCACAAGTTGATTCGTATGAGATTCTGCAGAACGTGAAGACTGAGCAAGTACCAAGATATCGTCCAAATAAGGAAATACCGCAATACCCCGTTCTCTGATTACAGAGAGAAGGGCACCGAGAACCTTCGAAAAGATCCTTGGCGCTGTTGCTAGACCAAATGGAAGAGCAATAAACTGGTAATGCTTGTCTAGAAAAGAGAATCTCCGAAACTGATAGTGATCTGGATGAATTGGAATATGCAGGTATGCATCCTGTAAATCTATTGTAGACATATAATGCCCTTGCTGAACAAAAGGCAGAATAGTTCTTATAGTCACCATTTTGAATGTTGGTATCCTTACATAACGATTCAATATTTTTAGATCCAGAACCGGTCTGAAAGAATTCTCTTTCTTTGGTACGATGAATAGATTTGAATAAAACCCCAGACCCTGTTCCAGAACTGGAACTGGTATAATTACCCCAGCTAACTCTAGGTCTGAAACACATTTCAGAAACGCCTGAGCCTTCACTGGATTGACTGGAATGCGTGAGAGAAAGAATCTTCTCACAGGCGGTCTTATTTTGAAACCTATTCTGTACCCTTGCGAAACAAGGTTCTGAATCCAAAGATTGTGAACCGAATTGATCCAAACATCTTTGAAAAAACGTAACCTGCCCCCTACCAGCTGTGCTGGAATGAGGGCCGCACCTTCATGCGGATTTAGGAGCTGGTTTTGACTTTCTGGAAGGCTTAGATTTATTCCAGACTGGATTAGGTTTCCAATCGGAAACCGTTCCTTTAGGGAAGGATCGGGCTTCTGCTCCTTCTGACGAAAGGAACGAAAACGATTAGCAGCCCTGAAATTACCTTTAGATTTTTTTCCCTGAGGCAAAAAGGCACCCTTCCCTCCAGTAACAGTTGAAATTATAGAATCCAACTGAGAGCCAAACAACTTATTACCTTGGAAAGAGAGAGAAAGCAAAGTTGACTTAGAAGTCATATCTACATTCCAGGATTTAAGCCACAAAGCTCATCTAGCTAAAATAGCTAAAGACATATACCGGACATCAACTCTAATGATATAAAAAATGGCATCACAGACAAAGTTATTAGCGTGTTGAAGAAGTTTAACAAGGGCTATATGTATTATGATCTGTCACTTGTTGCGCTAAAGCCTCCAACCAAAAAGTTGAAGCTGCAGCAACATCAGCCAAAGAGATAGCAGGTCTAAGAAGATTACCTGAACATAAATAAGCTTTTCTTAAAAAAGATTCAATCTTCCTATCTAAAGGATCTTTAAACCTTTACCCTTGTTCCAGCCTTGCATTGGTTTTGTAAGTGCTATCTGCCGTAGGAATAGCAGTACGTTTGGCTAGAGTAGAGATAGCCCCATCGACTTTAGGGATTTTATCCCAAAATTCCAATCTATCAGATGGCACTGGGTACAATTTCTTAAACCTTGGAGAAGGAGTAAATGAAGTACCCAGACTATCCCATTCCCTAGCAATCACATCTGAGATAGCATCAGGAACTGGAAAAACTTCCGGAATTAACACATGCGGTTTATAAACCGAATTTAAACGTTTAGCAGTTCTAGTATCTAGAGGACTGGACTCCTCCATATCTAAAGCAATCAAAACTTCTTTAAGTAATGAACGAATAAACTCCATCTTAAATAAATATGAAGATTTATTAGTATCAATATCTGAGGTAGAATCTTCTGAACCAGAAAAAACCTCATCAGAAACAGATAAGTCAGAATGATGGCGGTCACCTAAAAATTAATCTGAAATGTGAGAAGTTTTTAAAAGACCTTTTACGTTTACTAGAAGGAGGAATAACAGACAGAGCCTTCTTAATAGAATTAGAAACAAATTATTTTATATTAACAGGAACATCCTGAACAATAGCTGTTGAAGGAACAACAACAGGTAAAGGTTTATTACTAATGGAAACAGAATCGGCATTGGAAAGTTTATCATGACAGCTTTCACAAACTACAGCTGGAGGAACAGTTACCACAAGTTTACAACATATGCACTTAACTTTGGTAGAACCAGCATCAGGCAGCATCTGTCCATTAGTTGATTTTGATTCAGGGTCAGGAGGAGACATCTCGCAATATGTAATAGAAAAAACAGAATTTATGCTTACCTGATAAATTATTTTCTCCAACGGTGTGTCCGGTCCACGGCGTCATCCATAACTTGTGGGAATATTCTCTTCCCCAACAGGAAATGGCAAAGAGCACAGCAAAAGCTGTCCATATAGTCCCTCCCAGGCTCCAAAACCCCCTTCATTCGACCGACGGTTAGGAGAAAAAAAGGAGAAACTATAGTGTGCCGTGGTGACTGTAGTGTATAGAGAAAGAAATTTTTCAAACCTGATTAAAAAACCAGGGCGGGCCGTGGACCGGACACACCGTTGGAGAAAGTAATTTATCAGGTAAGCATAAATTCTGTTTTCTCCAACATTGGTGTGTCCGGTCCACGGCGTCATCCATAACTTGTGGGAACCAATACTAAAGCTTTAGGACACGGATGAAGGGAGGGAGCAAATCAGGTTACCTAAACAGAAGGCACCACTGCTTGCAAAACCTTTCTCCCAAAAATAGCCTCCGAAGAAGCAAAAGTATCAAATTTGTAAAATTTGGCAAAAGTGTGCAGAGAAGACCAAGTCGCTGCCTTACATATCTGATCAACAGAAGCCTCATTCTTGAAGGCCCATGTGGAAGCCACAGCCCTAGTAGAGTGAGCTGTGATTCGTTCAGGAGGCTGCCGTCCGGCAGTCTCATAAGCCAATCGGATGATGCTTTTCAGCCAGAAAGAAAGAGAGGTAGCAGTAGCTTTTTGTCCTCTCCTCTTACCAGAATAAACGACAAACAAGGAAGAAGTTTGTCTGAAATCCTTTGTTGCTTCTAAATAGAACTTTAAAGCACGGACTACATCTAAATTGTGTAACAAACGTTCCTTCTTTGAAACTGGATTCGGACACAAAGAAGGAACAACTATTTCCTGGTTAATGTTCTTGTTGGAAACAACTTTTGGAAGAAAACCAGGCTTGGTACGCAAAACAACCTTATCTGAATGGACCACCAGATAGGGTGGGTCACACTGCAAAGCAGATAATTCAGAAACTCTTCTAGCAGAAGAAATAGCAACCAAAAACAAAACTTTCCAGGATAGTAACTTGATATCTATGGAATGTAAGGGTTCAAACGGAACCCCTTGAAGAACTGAAAGAACTAAGTTTAGACTCCAGGGAGGAGTCAAAGGTCTGTAAAAAGGCTTGATTCTAACCAAAGCCTGTACAAAAGCTTGTACATCTGGCACAGCTGCCAGTCGTTTGTGTAACAAGACAGATAAAGCAGAAATCTGTCCTTTCAGAGAACTCGCTGACAATCCCTTATCCAAACCTTCTTGGAGAAAGGAGAGGATCCTAGGAATTTTAATCTTACTCCAGGAGAATCCCTTGGATTCACACCAACAGATATATCTTTTCCATATTTTATGGTAAATCTTTCTAGTCACAGGTTTTCTGGCTTGGACCAGAGTATCTATCACTGAATCTGAAAACCCACGCTTGGATAAAATCAAGCGTTCAATTTCCAAGCAGTCAGCTGCAGAGAAACTAGATTTGGATGTTCGAATGGACCTTGTACTAGAAGATCCTGTCTCAAAGGTAGCTTCCATGGTGGAGCCGATGACATATTCACCAGGTCTGCATACCAAGTCCTGCGTGGCCAGGCAGGAGCTATCAAAATCACAGAGGCCTTCTCCTGTTTGATCCTGGCTACAAGCCTGGGAAGGAGAGGGAACGGTGGAAACGCATAAGCTAGGTTGAACGACCAAGGCGCCACTAATGCATCCACTAGAGTCGCCTTGGGATCCCTGGATCTGGACCCGTAGCAAGGAACCTTGAAGTTCTGACGAGACGCCATCAGATCCATGTCTGGAATGCCCCATAATTGAGTCAACTGGGCAAACACCTCCGGGTGAAGTTCCCACTCCCCCGGATGGAAAGTCTGACGACTCAGATAATCCGCCCAAATGATCCTCCGCCCATTTGATGATTTTGGACACCTCTCTCATCGCCAAGGAACTCCTTGTTCCCCCCTGATGGTTGATGTAAGCTACAGTCGTCATGTTGTCTGACTGGAATCTTATGAATCCGGCCTTCGCTAGTTGAGGCCAAGCCCGGAGAGCATTGAATATCGCTCTCAGTTCCAGGATGTTTATCGGGAGAAGAGACTCTTCCCGAGACCATAGACCCTGAGCTTTCAGGGAATCCCAGACCGCGCCCCAGCCTAATAGACTGGCGTCAGTCGTGACAATGACCCACTCTGGTCTGCGGAAAACTCATTCCCTGGGACAGGTGATCCTGGGTCAACCACCAACGGAGTGAGTCTCTGGTCATCTGGTCTACTTGAATCATTGGAGACAAGTCTGTATAGTCCCCATTCCACTGCTTGAGCATGCACAGTTGTAATGGTCTTAGATGAATTTGAGCAAAAGGAACTATGTCCATTGCTGCAACCATCAGCCCTACTACTTCCATGCACTGAGCTATGGAAGGCTGCAGAATAGAGTGAAGAACTTGACAAGCGTTTAGAAGCTTTGACTTTCTGACTTCTGTCAGGAAGATCTTCATTTCTAAAGAATCTATTATTGTTCCCAGAAAGGGAACTCTTGTCGACGGAGACAGGGAACTCTTTTCTACGTTCACCTTCCACCCGTGAGATCTGAGAAAGGCTAGAACAATGTCTGTATGAGCCTTTGCTTTGGAAAGAGACGACGCTTGGATTAGAATGTCGTCCAGATAAGGTGCCACTGCAATACCCCTTGGTCTTAGGACCGCTAGAAGGGACCCGAGCACCTTTGTGAAAATCCTTGGAGCAGTGGCTAGCCCAAATGGGAGAGCCACGAACTGGTAATGTTTGTCCAGAAAGGCAAACCTTAGGAACTGATGATGATCTTTGTGGATAGGAATATGTAGATACGCATCCTTTAAATCCACGGTAGTCATAAATTGACCCTCCTGGATTGTAGGTAAAATTATTTGAATGGTTTCCATTTTGAACGATGGAACTCTGAGAAATTTGTTTAGAATTTTTAAATCCAGAATTGGTCTGAAAGTTCCCTCTTTTTTGGGAACTACAAACAGATTTGAGTAAAACCCCTGACCTTGTTCCACAGGTGGAACTGGGTGTATCACTCCCATCTTTAACAGGTCTTCTACACAATGTAAGAATGCCTGTCTCTTTATTTGGTTTGAAGATAAGTGAGACATGTGGAACCTTCCCTTTGGGGGAAGTTCCTTGAATTCTAGAAGATAACCCTGAGAGACTATTTCTAGTGCCCAGAGATCCTGAACATCTCTTGCCCAAGCCTGAGCAAAGAGAGAGAGTCTGCCCCCTACTAGATCCGGTCCCGGATCGGGGGCTACCCCTTCATGCTGTGTTGGTAGCAGCAGCAGGCTTCTTGGCCTGTTTACCCTTGTTCCAGCCTTGCATTGGTTTCCAAGCTGGTTTAGTCTGGGAATCGTTACCCTCTTGTCTAGAGGCTGCAGAGTTGGAAGCCGGTCCGTTCCTGAAATTGCGAAAGGAACGAAAATTGAACTTATTCTTAGCCTTAAAAGGTCTATCTTGTGGGAGGGCATGGTCCTTTCCCCCAGTGATGTCTGAAATAATCTCTTTCAATTCTGGCCCAAAAAGGGTCTTACCTTTGAAAGGGATATTGAGCAATTTTGTCTTGGAAGATACATCCGCCGACCAAGACTTTAGCCAGAGCCCTCTGCGCGCCACAATTGCAAACCCTGAATTTTTCGCCGCTAACTGCAAAGCGGCGTCTAAAATAAAGGAATTAGCTAACTTAAGTGCGTGAATTCTGTCCATGACTTCCTCATACAGAGTCTCCCTACTGAGCGACTTTTCCAGTTCCTCGAACCAGAACCACGCCGCTGTAGTGACAGGAATAATGCACGAAATAGGTTGAAGGAGGTAACCTTGCTGTACAAAAATCTTTTTAAGCAAACCCTCCAATTTTTTATCCATAGGATCTTTGAAAGCACAATTGTCCTCAATAGGAATGGTCGTGCGCTTGGCTAGTGTAGAAACCGCCCCCTCGACCTTAGGGACTGTCTGCCATAAGTCCTTCCTGGGGTCGACCATAGGGAACAATTTCTTAAATATAGGAGGAGGGACAAAAGGTATGCCTGGCTTCTCCCACTCCTTATTCACTATGTCCGCCACCCGTTTAGGTATCGGAAAAGCATCAGGGTGCACTGGGACCTCTAGGAACTTGTCCATCTTGCACAATTTTTCTGGGATGACCAGATTGTCACAATCATCCAGAGTAGATAGCACCTCCTTAAGTAATGCGCGGAGATGCTCTAATTTAAATTTAAAATGTCACAACATCAGGTTCTGCCTACTGAGAAATTCTTCCTGTATCAGAAGTTTCCCCATCTGACAAACCCTCCCTCACTGCCACTTCAGATTGGTGTGAGGGTATGACAGAAAAATTATCATCAGCGCCCTCCTGCTCTACAGTGTATAAAACAGAGCAATCGCGCTTTCTCTGAAATGCTGGCATTTTGGATAAAAACATAATTTATGCTTACCTGATAAATTTATTTCTCTTGTAGTGTATTCAGTCCACGGATCATCCATTACTTATGGGATATATTCCCTTCCCAACAGGAAGTTGCAAGAGGATCACCCAAAGCAGAGCTGCTATATAGCTCCTCCCCTCACATGTCATATCCAGTCATTCGACCGAAACAAGACAAGAAAGGAGAAACCATAGGGAGCAGTGGTGACTGGAGTTTTAATTAAAATTTAGATCTGCCTTAAAAAAGACAGGGCGGGCCGTGGACTGAATACACTACAAGAGAAATAAATTTATCAGGTAAGCATAAATTATTTTTTCTCTTGTTAAGTGTATTCAGTCCACGGATCATCCATTACTTATGGGATACCAATACCAAAGCTAAAGTACACGGATGATGGGAGAGACAAGGCAGGAACTTAAACGGAAGGAACCACTGCCTGTAGAACCTTTCTCCCAAAAACAGCCTCCGAAGAAGCAAAAGTGTCAAATTTGTAAAATTTTGAAAAAGTGTGAAGCGAAGACCAAGTTGCAGCCTTGCAAATCTGTTCAAAAGAGGCCTCATTCTTAAAGGCCCAGGTGGAAGCCACAGCTCTAGTGGAATGAGCTGTAATTCTTTCAGGGGGCTGCTGTCCAGCAGTCTCATAAGCTAAACTTATTATGCTACGAAGCCAAAAGGAAAGAGAGGTTGCCGAAGCTTTTTGACCTCTCCTCTGTCCAGAGTACACGACAAACAGGGAAGAAGTTTGACGAAAATCTTTAGTTGCCTGTAAATAGAACTTCAGGGCACGGACTACGTCCAGATTATGCAAAAGTCGTTCCTTCTTTGAAGAAGGATTAGGACATAATGATGGAACAACAATCTCCTGATTGATATTCCTGTTAGAAACTACCTTAGGTAAAAACCCAGGTTTAGTACGCAGAACTACCTTGTCTGAATGGAAAATCAGATAAGGAGAATCACAATGTAAGGCAGATAACTCAGAGACTCTTCGAGCCGCGGAAATAGCCATCAGAAACAGAACTTTCCAAGATAAAAGCTTAATATCAATGGAATGAAGGGGTTCAAACGGAACCCCTTGAAGAACTTTAAGAACCAAGTTTAAGCTCCACGGAGGAGCAACAGTCTTAAACACAGGCTTAATCCTAGCCAAAGCCTGACAAAAAGCCTGGACGTCTGGAACTTCTGCCAGACGTTTGTGTAAGAGAATAGACAGAGCAGAAATCTGTCCCTTTAACGAACTAGCAGATAAGCCCT
The DNA here is from genome assembly GCF_027579735.1 of Bombina bombina. NCBI lineage: Eukaryota > Metazoa > Chordata > Amphibia > Anura > Bombinatoridae > Bombina > Bombina bombina. The sequence goes on from NC_069501.1 coordinate 633,542,512, forward strand.
TTTCTAAACCCTCTTGTAGAAAGGACAATATCCTAGGAATCCTAACCTTACTCCATGAGTAACTCTTGGATTCGCACCAATATAAATATTTACGCCATATCTTATGGTAAATTTTTCTGGTAACAGGCTTCCGTGCCTGTATTAAGGTATCAATAACTGACTCCGAGAAGCCACGCTTTGATAGGATCAAGCGTTCAATCTCCATGCAGTCAGCCTCAGAGAAATTAGATTTGGATGGTTGAAAGGACCTTGTATTAGAAGGTCCTGCCTCAGAGGCAGAGACCATGGTGGACAGGACGACATGTCCACTAGGTCTGCATACCAGGTCCTGCGTGGCCACGCAGGCGCTATCAGAATCACCGATGCTCTCTCCTGTTTGATCTTGGCAATCAGTCGAGGTAGCAGCGGAAATGGTGGAAACACATAAGCCATGTTGAAAACCCAAGGGGCTGCCAGAGCATCTATCAGCGCCGCTCCCGGGTCCCTGGACCTGGATCCGTAACAAGGAAGCTTGGTGTTCTGGCGAGACGCCATGAGATCCAGTTCTGGTTTGCCCCAACGATGAATCAGTTGAGCGAAGACCTCCGGATGAAGTTCCCACTCCCCCGGATGAAAAGTCTGGCGACTTAGAAAGTCCGCCTCCCAGTTCTCCACGCCTGGAATGTAGATCGCTGACAGGTGGCAAGAGTGAGACTCTGCCCAGCGAATTATCTTTGAGACTTCTAACATCGCTAGGGAACTCCTGGTTCCCCCTTGATGGTTGATGTAAGCCACAGTCGTGTTGTCCGACTGAAATCTGATGAACCTCAGTGTTGCTAACTGAGGCCAAGCTAGAAGAGCATTGAATATTGCTCTCAACTCCAGAATATTTATTGGGAGGAGTTTCTCCTCCTGAGTCCATAATCCCTGAGCCTTCAGGGAGTTCCAGACTGCGCCCCAACCTAGAAGGCTGGCATCTGTTGTTACAATCGTCCAATCTGGCCTGCGAAAGGTCATCCCCTTGGACAGATGGACCCGAGAAAGCCACCAGAACTCTTTTCCACGTTCACCTTCCACCCATGCGACCTCAGAAATGCCAGAACTATCTCTGTATGAGACTTGGCAATTTGAAAACTTGAAGCTTGTATCAGAATGTCGTCTAGGTACGGAGCCACCGCTATGCCTCGCGGTCTTAGCACCGCCAGAAGTGAGCCCAGAACCTTTGTAAAAATTCTCGGGGCCGTAGCTAACCCGAAGGGAAGAGCTACAAACTGGTAATGCCTGTCTAGAAAGGCAAATCTTAGGTACCGATAATGATCTTTGTGAATCGGTATATGAAGGTAGGCATCCTTTAAGTCTACTGTGGTCATGTATTGACCCTCTTGGATCATGGGTAGGATGGTTCGAATAGTTTCCATTTTGAATGATGGAACTCTTAGGAATTTGTTTAGGATTTTTAGGTCCAAGATTGGTCTGAAGGTTCCCTCTTTCTTGGGAACCACAAACAGATTTGAGTAAAAACCTTGCCCTTGTTCCGTCCGCGGAACTGGGTGGATCACCCCCATTACTAAGAGGTCTTGTACACAGCGTAGAAATGCCTCTTTCTTTATTTGGTTTTCTGATAACCTTGAAAGATGAAATCTCCCTTGTGGAGGAGAAGCTTTGAAGTCCAGAAGATATCCCCGAGATATGATCTCCAACGCCCAGGGATCCTGGACATCTCTTGCTCAAGCCTGGGCGAAGAGAGAAAGTCTGCCCCCCACTAGATCCGTTTCCGGATAGGGGGCCCTCTCTTCATGCTGTCTTAGGAGCAGAAGTAGGTTTTCTGGCCTGCTTGCCCTTGTTCCAGGACTGGTTAGCTTTCCAGCCCTGTCTGTAACGAGCAACAGTTCCTTCCTGTTTTGGAGCGGAGGAAGTTGATGCTGCTCCTGCCTTGAAGTTACGAAAGGCACGAAAATTAGACTGCTTGGCCTTTGATTTGGCCCTGTCCTGAGGAAGAGTATGACCCTTACCTCCAGTAATGTCAGCAATAATTTCTTTCAAGCCGGGCCCGAATAAGGTCTGCCCTTTGAAAGGAATATTAAGCAATTTAGATTTAGAAGTCACGTCAGCTGACCAGGATTTAAGCCATAGCGCTCTGCGCGCCTGGATGGCTAATCCAGAGTTCTTAGCCGTTAGTTTGGTTAAATGTACAACGGCATCAGAAACAAATGCATTAGCTAGCTTAAGTGCTTTAAGCTTGTCCATAATCTCATCCAATGGAGCTGTGCGAATGGCCTCTTCCAGAGACTCAAACCAGAATGCCGCAGCAGCAGTGACAGGCGCAATGCATGCAAGGGGCTGTACTTTTTATCCATTGGATCCGAAAAAGCACAACTATCCTCCACCAGGATAGTGGTACGTTTAGCTAAAGTAGAAACTGCTCCCTCCACCTTAGGGACCGTCTGCCATAAGTCTCGTGTGGTGGCGTCTATTGGAAACATTTTCCTAAATATCGGAGGAGGGGAAAAGGGCACACCGGGTCTATCCCACTCCTTGCTAATAATCTCTGTAAGCCTTTTAGGTATAGGAAAAACGTCAGTACACACCGGTACCGCATAGTATCTATCCAGCCTACATAATTTCTCTGGAATTGCAACCGTGTTACAATCATTCAGAGCCGCTAATACCTCCCCTAGCAATACACGGAGGTTCTCAAGCTTAAATTTAAAATTAGAAATCTCTGAATCCGGTCTCCCTGGATCAGATCCGTCACCCACAGAATGAAGCTCTCCGTCCTCATGTTCTGCAAATTGTGACGCAGTATCGGACATGGCTCTCACATCAGCGCGCTCTGTCCTTAACCCAGAGCTATCGCGCTTGCCTCTTAATTCTGGCAATTTAGATAATACCTCTGTCATAACAGTAGCCATGTCTTGCAAAGTGATTTGCATGGGCCTCTCTGATGAACTTGGCGCCACAATATCACGCGCCTCCTGAGCGGGAGGCGAAGGTACTGACACGTGAGGAGAGTTAGTCGGCATAACTTCCCCCTCGTTGTCTGGTGATAATTTCTTTACAGATAAAGACTGACTTTTATTCAAAGTGACATCAATACACTTAGTACACATATTTCTATGGGGCTCCACATTGGCCTTCAAACATAGTGAACAAACAGATTCATCTGTGTCAGACATGTTTATTAGCAATGAGACTAGCAAGCTTGGAAAATCCTTTCAAATAAGTTTACAAGCAATATAAAAAACGCTACTGCGCCTTTAAGAAGCACAAAAAACTGTCACAGTTGAAATAACAATGAACCAAATCAGTTATAGCAACCAAATTTTCACAGTAAATGTATTAAGTTAGCAAAGTATTGCACCCACTAGCAAATGGATGATTAACCCCTTAATACCCAAAACGGATAATCAATTTAACAAATAACGTTTTTATCACAGTCAAACACACTGTCACAGGTCTGCTGTGACTGATTACCTCCCTCAAAATGAATTTTGAAGACCCCTGAGCTCTCTAGAGACGTCCTGGATCAAGGAGGAAGAAACAGGAAGACTGTGACTGAATTTTTACCGCGCAAAAAAGCGCTAACATAGGCCCCTCCCACTCATATTACAACAGTGGGAAACCTCAGTTAACCGTTTCTATGCAGAAATATACGTCAGCCATGTGGAAAAAATCATGCCCCAAAAGATTTATCACCAAAGTACCTCACAAAAACGAATAACATGCCAGTAAACGTTTTAAACATACATTTTAAAAGTTATGTAGTGTTATTAATAAGCCTGCTACCAGTCGCTTCTACTGCAGTTAAGGCTCATACATTACTTCAGTATTAACAGTATTTTCTTAGTCAAATTCCATTCCTTAGAAAATTACTTACTGCACATACATTCATCAGCCTGATACCAGTCGCTACTACTGCATTTAAGGCTGTACTTACATTACATCGGTATCAGCAGTATTTTCTTAGTCAATTCCATTCCTTAGAAAAATATTTTACTGCACATACCTCATCTGCAGGGGACCCCGCATGCTATTCCCTTTCTGAAGTTACCCCACTCCTCAGAATGTGCGAGAACAGCCAGTGGATCTTAGTTACTTCTGCTAAGATCATAGAAAACGCAGGCAGATTCTTCTTCTAAATACTGCCTGAGAGAAAAACAGCACACTCCGGTGCCATTTAAAATAACAAACTTTTGATTGAAGAAATAATTAAGTATAAAAACTCCACACTCCTGTCACACCTTCCTACTATGTTGAGAGTTGCAAGAGAATGACTGGATATGACATGTGAGGGGAGGAGCTATATAGCAACTCTGCTTTGGGTGATCCTCTTGCAACTTCCTGTTGGGAAGGGAATATATCCCATAAGTAATGGATGATCCGTGGACTGAATACACTTAACAAGAGAAATATTAGCTATGGAGTTATCCATTACTGCCGTCAATTGTTGCATAGTAACAAGCATTGGCGCGCTAGAAGTACTAGGGGTCGCCTGCGCGGGCATAACTGGTATAGACACAGAAGGAGATGATGTAGAACTATGTCTACTTCCTTCATCTGAGGAATCATCCTGGGCAACCTTACTATTTGTGACAGTACTGTCCTTACTTTGTTTGGACGCTATGGCACAATTATCACACATATTTGAAGGGGGAACCACATTGGCTTCCATACATACAGAACATGAACTATCTGAAGGTACAGACATGTTAAACAGGCTTAAACTAGTTAATAAAGCACAAAAACCGTTTTAAAACAAAACCGTTACTGTCTCTTTAAATGTTAAACAGGGCACACTTTATTACTGAATATGTGAAAAACTATGAAGGAATTATCCAATCATTACCAAATTTTCACCACAGTGTCTTAATGCATTCAAAGTATTGCACTCCAATTTTCAAGCTGTTAACCCTTAAAATGTTGAAACCGGAGCCGTTTGCAATTTTAACCCCCCTACAGTCCCAGCCACAGCCTTTGTTGCGACTTCACCAATCCCAGGGGGGTATACGATACCAATTGAAGCCTTCTAGGAACGTTTTCAGTGGATACCAGACCTTCACACATGCAGCTGCATGTACTATACTCAAAAGTAACTGCGCAATAATGGCGCGAAAATGAGGCTCTGTCTACTACAGTGAAAGGCCCTTCCTGACTGGGAAGGTGTCTTACCAAGTGCCTGGCGCTAAAAACGTTCCCCAATATTAAAAAAGTGTGAAATTCACTTCAAACTGCATATATAAAGCAATCGATTTAGCCCTTAAAAGTGTCCACCAGTTTATAGCCCATAATAAGCCCTTTATTCTGTTTGAGTCTAAGAAAATGGCTTACCGATCCCCATGAGGGAAAAATGACAGCCTTCCAGCATTACACAGTCTTGTTAGAAAAATGGCTAGTCATACCTTGAGCAGAAAAGTCTGCAAACTGTTCCCCCCAACTGAAGTTCTCTCAGCTTAACAGTCCTGTGTGGGAACAGCAATTGATTTTAGTTACTGCTGCTAAAATCATACTCCTCTTTTAAACAGAACTCTTCATCTCTTTCTGTTTCAGAGTAAATAGTACATACCAGCACTATTTTAAAATAACAAACTCTTGATAGAAAAATAAAAAACTACAACTAAACACCACATACTCTTCACCATCTCCGTGGAGATGCTACTTGTTCAGAGCGGCAAAGAGAATGACTGGAGGGGCGGAGCCTGGGAGGGACTATATGGACAGCTTTTGCTGTGCTCTTTGCCATTTCCTGTTGGGGAAGAGAATATTCCCACAAGTTATGGATGACGCCGTGGACCGGACACACCAATGTTGGAGAAAACAACATATAAAGCAAAATGATCAAATACCTTAAATGACAGTTTCAGGAATGGGATAGAATGCAAAAAAATAAGCTTCTAGAAACCAGAAGCAGTGAAAAGAAAATGTTTAAATAAAGTGAGTAAAAAAAGACGCCCACATTTTTTTGGCGCAAAAAAATGTCTGAATACGCATGCGTAACAGAATACAACTTCCGACGTAAATTACGTAGCCGGAAATGACATAAAAAGAAACATTTTCTGCCCCCGCAAGCCTAACAGCACGCAGGAAAAAAATGGCCAAATGAAATTTTTCAAGGTAAGAAAAAATAATTAAATGCATTATCCCAATAATGAAACCAACAGTCTGTATAAAAAAGGAATACTGATTATCCTGAATCAAGGCAAATATAAGTTTAAAGACATATATTTAGAACTTTACATATAAAGTGCCCAACCATAGCGCAGTGTCACAAAAAATAAGATTAACTTACCCCAGGACACTCCTCTACATGTAGTAGATAGCCAAACCAGTACTGAAACGAGAATCAGTAGAGGTAATGGTATATAAGAGTATATCGTTGATCTGAAAAGGGAGGTAGGAGAAGAAATCTCTACGACCGATAACAGAGAGCCTATGAAATAGATCCCCTAGAGGTAGACCATTGTATTCGAATAGGCAATACTCTCTTCACATCTCTCTGACATTCGCTGCACTCAGAGAGGAAAACCGGGCTTCAACCTGTTGCGAAGCGCATATCAACGAAGAATCTTAAGCACAAACTTACTTCACCACCTCCACGGGAGGCAAAGTTTGTAAAACTGAATTGTGGGTGTGGTGAGGGGTGTATTTATAGGCATTTTAAGGTTTGGGAAACTTTGCCCCTCCTGGTAGGAATGTATATCCCATACGTCACTAGGTCATGGACTCTTGCTAATTACATGAAAGAAAGGGCTTTCAAAGTGTCTTGCAAAACGATTTTTCCTTAGCCAAACAATCGATTGCCCTGAATAAGTGTCAACCAGTATATTAGCCCTATTATGTAAGCATTCAATTCCTTACTAAGTCTGTGAACATAGCTTACCCTCCCCTCATGGGGATATTGTCAGTCTCTTCTAGCATTATCTCAGTCTTGTCTAGAAATAAATGACTGAACATACCTTATTGCAGATCACCCTGCAAACTGTTCCCCCCAACTGAAGTTTTCTGGTACTCCTCAGTCCTGTGTGGGAACAGCAGTGGATTTTAGTTACAACATGCTAAAATCATTTTCCTCTCAGCAGAAATCTTCATCACTTTTCTGCTAGAGAGTAAATAGTACAAACCGGTACCATTTAAAATAACAAACTTTTGATTGAAGATAATAAAACAACAATTCTAACACCACATTCACTTTACACTCCCGAGAGAGACCCTAGTGCTTAGAGCCAGCAAAGAGAATGACTGGGGGGTGGAGCTAGAGTGGGAGCTATATGGACAGCTTTGCTGTGTGCTCTCTTTGCTACTTCCTGTAGGGAATGAGAATATCCCACAAGTAAAGGATGAATCCGTGGACTGGATACACCTTGCAAGAGAAAAGAAAAATGATTCATAAAATGCTGCATGAAAGATCTCTAAGTGTTTACTGAGAACACTGAATGAGCTGGGAGCAGAGCTTAACATCAATTTTGGCGGGAAAATTACGGGAATATGTAGATTTTTGCCGCCAAAAATTGGCACACGATGATGTCACCCTATGACATAAATAGCATCATCAAATGCGCAACATGCAAAGCTGAAGACGATTTCTAATACATCCATCACTCTAAAAAGCAGGTAAGAATTTTGATTGTATATACAAAAAAAAAAATTTTACCAAAATAAAGCCTAATGGATATTTCTATTATAGCTGCATAAAATGTGATAATCAACATTCCATGAGGTTAACATAATACTTAGCATCCTAATATATAAATAAATTACTAGCTCCAAAAAAAACCTGTATGTTTCACAGACTTTACCAACCTTGACAAATATTTAGCCACAAATAAAGTCGCTAAAAAACAGCACTGAATTACTGACAAGGCATGTATACAAACAATATATAACAACTTTAATTAAAAAGTGCCCAAACCATAGCTGAGAGTGTCTTATATAATAAAAGTATATACTTACTGTGTAAGACACCCATCCACATATAGCAGACAGCCAAACCAGTACTGAAACATATCAGCAGAGGTAATGGTAGAGGAGTATAATGTTGATCTGTAAAGGGAGGCAGCAGATGAATCCCTGCGACCGATTTAAAGAGAGCTTTAGAATAGATTTCCCATAGGTGAAAACATGGCGCCATCAGGCAATACTCCCTTCACATCCCTCAAACACTGTACATTGAGAGGAACTGGGCTTCAATATCTTTAGAAGCGCCTATCACAGAAGAAAAATCAAGCGCAACTTACTTCACCACCTCCATGAGAGGCAAAGATTGTAAAACTAAGGTATGAGTGAGGTGGGAGGTGTATTTATAGGCATTTTGAGGTTTGGGAAACTTTGCCCCCGCCTGGTAGGAATGTAGATCCCATACGTCACTAGCTCATGGACTCTTGCCACTTACATGAAAGAAATATCAGTTTAGCTCACATTACTGTAACACACAACAGTTATACTCACCTGGCATAAGAGAACAATTGGCTTTGTAAATTCAGTTTGACAGATTGAGCAGATATCATTAACTTCTGAACACTGTCTCTTGGTTGCTGCAACTCCATAAGTCTGCGAGAAAATATAAAGACAGAAAATGCACAGGTTAGCTGGAAATTAAAGGGACACTGTCACAACAACATTTATTTTACATAACAAAGATTCAAAACACTAGAGGTGGGACAGTGTTTTCTTTGCTTGGGGATAGTATCTCTCCTCATTGTCTTCTTTTTCAATTATATGTTTTTAATAACTTTAACCAGTATAAAAGGACAATCAGTGACATTGATTCATTCAATGGTTGAATCAATAACACAAGCTATGAAGCATTATGGAAATCCAATAACCATCATAAAAGTTCACAAGATGAAGAGTCCATCTACATTACCCCTTTTATATCAAAACAATAAAAGTACTACAAAACGAAAAACTCTGCCATACAATTTAACATTTAGATATGGGTCACAGTCATACACTGTATATATAATTCCCCAGTATGCCAACCTGATTTAGAGAACTGTAAACCTCAAATGACATGCCACTCTCCCCTAAATTGTGCATTTAACAAGTAATCTGAATTCCTAAACTGATAAAAAAAAATATTTTTTTTTAAAGTTGGGGTTTAAATGTAAGTAAATAAAGGTTCCCATTTTCTCATAAAAGTATTTGACCTAACTTGGATATCTCCCGGGGCATCTGTTTGTTCATAAAGTAATTACTGCAACAAGGCATTTTTTCAGGTTTGACAGGCTTGTCTCTTATCCAACCTGTAAAGTAAGTTTTGTGGCCGACAACACCACATTATAAATGTTATGCTGTTAAATTTTCAATCTGGAAGAATACAGGGGTGGGACAGTGCAAGGGGTCTTCTCTACTTATATTCTTATTTAAAGTATCTAAAGCTGAGCCTAAAAGCATATAAGCCGTTTTTATTCCATCACTAATTTTCAGATCTTATCACTTAGAAATGATCTAAGCCACACCAGAGGTTTCACTCCACTACCAAGTTTAAGCAATATTATAGGTGTGTCCTTTTCCAGATTATCCAATACTTTTTTTTCCAAAAGTTACTACCTCATTTAGAGAGCTTCTGTCACAGGGTACATTTTTTTCCTGAAAGTGAAAGCTCAAAGTTGTTGCTACTCATTTGAAGGTCCATGAACCAGTAAAAGGTTAATGCTTACCAACACATATGAATATTGTCATCAAATAGTCTAGGGGCAAGAAATTTGCTTGGGTGTCTGCAGAGATATTCCTGAGAATACAATATTTGTTTAAGGGTTTTGTTGAGCTAAAAGTTTTTTGTTGTTGTTTTTTTAAGGTATATTCTGGTTCCAGGGGTCTAAGTCTTCTTTGACTATCTGATTCGCTCTAAGGACCTCTTGGCTTAAGAAGAGAGGAAGAAATATCATTCCTTAAAGTAAAGGCCTTCATATAGGTAGATTTGGTATAGGATCCTAAAGTATGTAAATAGTATTTTATCACAATGATTGTAACAGAAAACACGTTTAGAGATAGTTTTCCACACTTAGTAACTTTTGAAGGCATACCAGGACTCTTTGTCTTGCCTGGTTATATATGTGTATTGAAGCAAAAAAAGGAAGAGAGTTCGGTACGTGCCCAGGAAAAGTACCACCTTGTATCCAAAAATAGAAACAAAACGATTGGGCCTATTTGAATTTGACTTGGGTTTATCATTGGAGATGAAATTGCAAGACTGAATAGTAAAAGTAATTTTTTCAGGAGAGGAAACAGCAATAGGTGGTTGTTTTTTTCATCCTCAGGAAGAAAAATATAATTTATGCTTACCTGATAAATTCATTTCTCCTGTAGTGTAGTCAGTCCACGGGTCATCCATTACTTATGGGATTATAACTCCTCCCTAACAGGAAGTGCAAGAGGATCATCCAAGCAGAGCTGCTATATAGCTCCTCCCCTCTACGTCATATCCAGTCATTCGACCGAAACCATACGAGAAAGGAGAAACTATAGGGTGCAGTGGTGACTGGAGTTTAATTAAAATTTAGACCTGCCGTAAAAAACAGGGCGGGCCGTGGACTGACTACACTACAGGAGAAATGAATTTATCAGGTAAGCATAAATTATATTTTCTCCTGTTAAGTGTAGTCAGTCCACGGGTCATCCATTACTTATGGGATACCAATACCAAAGCTAAAAGTACACGGATGACGGGAGGGACAGGCAGGATCTTTACACGGAAGGAACCACTGCCTGTAGAACCTTTCTCCCAAAAACAGCCTCCGAAGAAGCAAAAGTGTAAAATTTGTAAAATTTTGAAAAAGTGTGAAGTGAAGACCAAGTTGCAGCCTTGCAAATCTGTTCAACAGAGGCCTCATTCTTAAAGGCCCAAGTGGAAGCCAAAGCTCTAGTAGAATGAGCTGTAATCCTTTCAGGAGGTAGCCGAAGCTTTTTGACCTCTCCTCTGTCCAGAATAAACGACAAACAGGGAAGAAGTTTGACGAAAATCTTTAGTTGCCTGCAAATAAAATTTCAGGGCACGGACGACGTCCAGATTGTGCAAAAGTCGTTCCTTCTTTGAAGAAGGGTTAGGGCACAATGATGGAACAACAATCTCTTGATTGATATTCTTGTTAGTGACTACCTTAGGTAAGAACCCAGGTTTAGTACGCAGAACTACCTTGTCTGAATGAAAAATCAGATAAGGAGAATCACAATGTAAGGCCGATAACTCAGAGACTCTTCGAGCCGAGGAAATAGCCATTAAAAACAGAACTTTCCAAGATAACAGCTTGATATCGATGGAATGAAGGGGTTCAAACGGAACACCTTGCAGAACGTTAAGAACTAAGTTTAAGCTCCACGGCGGAGCAACAGTCTTAAACACAGGCTTAATCCTAGCCAAAGCCTGACAAAAAGCCTGAACGTCTGGAACTTCTGCCAGACGTTTGTGTAAAAGGATAGACAGAGATGAAATCTGTCCCTTTAACGAACTAGCAGATAAGCCCTTTTCTAAACCTTCTTGTAGAAAAGACAATATCCTAGGAATCCTAACCTTACTCCATGAGTAACTCTTGGATTTGCACCAATCTAAGTATTTACGCCATATTTTATGGTAAATTTTCCTGGTAACAGGCTTCCTAGCCTGTATTAAGGTATCAATCACTGACTCCGAGAATCCACGCTTTGATAGAATCAAGCGTTCAATCTCCATACAGTCAGCCTCAGAGAAATTAGATTTGGATGTTTGAAAGGACCCTGAATCAGAAGGTCCTGTCTCAGAGGCAGAGACCATGGTGGACAGGACGACATGTCCACTAGATCTGCATACCAGTTCCTGCGTGGCCACGCAGGCGCTATTAGAATCACTGATGCTCTCCTGTTTGATCCTGGCAATCAATCGAGGAAGCATCGGGAAAGGTGGAAACACATAAGCCATGTTGAAGACCCAAGGTGCTGTCAGAGCATCTATCAGCACCGCTCCCGGGTCCCTGGACCTGGATCCGTAACAAGGAAGCTTGGCGTTCTGGCGAGACGCCATGAGATCCAGATCTGGTTTGCCCCAATGATGAAGCAGTTGGGCAAACACCTCCGGATGAAGTTCCCACTCCCCCGGATGAAAGGTCTGGCGACTAAGAAAATCCGCCTCCCAGTTCTCCACACCTGGGATGTGAATCGCTGACAGGTGGCAAGAGTGAGACTCTGCCCAGCGAATTATCTTTGAGACTTCCATCATCGCTAGGGAACTCCTTGTTCCTCCTTGATGGTTGATGTAAGCCACAGTCGTGATGTTGTCCGACTGAAACCTGATGAACCTCAGAGTTGCTAACTGAGGCCAAGCCAGAAGAGCATTGAAAATTGCTCTTAATTCCAGAATGTTTATTGGAAGGAGTCTCTCCTCCTGAGTCCATGATCCCTGAGCCTTCAGGGAATTCCAGACTGCGCCCCAACCTAGAAGGCTGGCGTCTGTTGTTACAATCGTTCAATCTGGCCTGCGGAAGGGCATCCCCTTGGACAGATGTGGCCGAGAAAGCCACCATAGAAGAGAATCTCTGGTCTCTTGATCCAGATTTAGCAGAGGGGACAAATCTGAGTAATCCCCATTCCACTGACTTAGCATGCACAATTGCAGCGGTCTGAGATGCAGGCGCGCAAATGGTACTATGTCCATTGCCGCTACCATTAAGCCGATTACCTCCATGCACTGAGCCACTGACGGGTGTTGAATGGAATGAAGGACACGGCAAGCATTTAGAAGTTTTGATAACCTGTCCTCCGTCAGGTAAATTTTCATTTCTACAGAATCTATAAGAGTCCCTAGAAAGGGAACTCTTGTGAGTGGCAATAGAGAACTCTTTTCTACGTTCACCTTCCACCCATGCGACCTTAGAAATGCCAGAACTAACTCTGTATGAGACTTGGCAGTTTGGAAACTTGACGCTTGTATCAGAATGTCGTCTAGGTACGGAGCTACCGCTATGCCTCGCGGTCTTAGTACCGCCAGAAGAGAGCCCAGAACCTTTGTAAAGATTCTTGGAGCCGTAGCTAACCCGAAGGGAAGAGCTACAAACTGGTAATGCCTGTTTAGGAAGGCAAATCTTAGATACCGGTAATGATCCTTGTGAATCGGTATGTGAAGGTAGGCATCCTTTAAATCCACTGTGGTCATGTACTGACCCTCTTGGATCATGGGTAAGATGGTTCGAATAGTTTCCATTTTGAACGATGGAACTCTTAGGAATTTGTTTAGGATCTTTAAGTCCAAGATTGGTCTGAAGGTTCCCTCTTTTTTGGGAACCACAAACAGATTTGAATAGAATCCTTGCCCGTGTTCCGACCGCGGAACTGGGTGGATCACTCCCATTAGTAAGAGGTCTTGTACACAGCGTAGAAACGCCTCTTTCTTTATCTGGTTTGCCGATAACCTTGAAAGATGAAATCTCCCTTGTGGAGGAGAAGCTTTGAAGTCCAGAAGATATCCCTGATATATGATCTCCAACGCCCAGGGATCCTGGACATCTCTTGCCCAAGCCTGGGCGAAGAGAGAAAGTCTGCCCCCCACTAGATCCGTTTCCGGATCGGGGGCCCTCACTTCATGCTGTCTTAGGGGCAGCAGCAGGTTTTCTGGCCTGCTTGCCCTTGTTCCAGGACTGGTTAGGTTTCCAGCCCTGTCTGTAGCGAGCAACAGTTCCTTCCTGTCTTGGAGCGGAGGAAGTTGATGCTGCTCCTGCCTTGAAGTTACGAAAGGCACGAAAATTAGACTGTTTAGCCTTTGGTTTGGCCCTGTCTTGAGGCAGGGCATGGCCCTTACCTCCAGTAATGTCAGCGATAATTTCTTTCAAGCCGTGCCCGAATAATGTCCGCCCTTTGAAAGGAATATTAAGCAATTTAGATTTAGAAGTCACATCAGCTGACCAGGATTTAAGCCACAGCGCTCTGCGCGCTTGAATGGCGAATCCGGAGTTCTTAGCCGTAAGTTTGGTTAAGTGTACTACGGCATCAGAAATAAATGAATTAGCTAGCTTAAGGGCTTTAAGCTTGTTCATAATCTCATCCAATGGAGCTGTGCTAAGGGTCTCTTCCAGAGACTCAAACCAGAATGCCGCCGCAGCAGTGACAGGCGCGATGCATGCAAGGGGTTGTAATATAAAACCTTGCTGAACAAACATTTTCTTAAGGTAACCCTCTGTGCTTTTTCAGATCCAATGGATAAAAAGTTAGCTATCCTCCACCGGGATAGTGGTGCGCTTAGCCAGAGTAGAAACTGCTCCCTCCACCTTAGGGACCGTCTGCCATAGGTCCCGTGTGGTGGCGTCTATTGGAAACATTTTTCTAAATATAGGAGGGGGTGAAAAGGGCACACCGGGTCTATCCCACTCCTTGTTAACAATTTCTGTAAGCCTTTTAGGTATAGGAAAAACGTCAGTACACGCCGGTACCGCAAAATATTTATCCAGCCTACATACTTTCTCTGGAATTGCAACCATGTTACAATCATTCAGAGCCGCTAATACCTCGCCTAGTAATACACGGAGGCTCTCAAGCTTAAATTTAAAATTTGAAATCTCTGAATCCAGTTTACTTGGATCAGATCCGTCACCCACAGAATGAAGCTCTCCGTCCTCATGTTCTGCAAATTGTGACGCAGTATCAGACATGGCTCTACTATTATCAGCGCACTCTGTTCTTACCCCAGAGTGATCGCGTTTACCTCTTAATTCTGGCAATTTAGATAGTACTTCAGTCATAACATTAGCCATGTCTTGCAAAGTGATTTGTATGGGCCGCCCTGATGTACTTGGCGCCACAATATCACGCACCTCCTGAGCGGGAGGCGAAGATACTGACACGTGAGGAGAGTTAGTCGGCATAACTTCCCCCTCGTTGTCTGGTGATATTTTTTTAACATATAAAGTTTGACTTTTATTCAAAGTAACATCTACACATTGAGTGCACAAATTTCTATTGGGCTCCACATTGGCCTTTAAACATAGTGAACAAACAGATTCATCTGTGTCAGACATGTTTAAACAGACTAGCACTAACACTAGCAAGCTTGGAAAAAACTTTTAAATAAATTTACAAGCTATATAAAAAACGCTACTGCGCCTTTAAGAAACATAAAAATGTGACACAGTTGAATTAACAATGAACCAAATATGTTAAAACAACCAAATTTTAACAGAAAATGTATAAAGTTAGCAGAGGATTGCACCCACCAGCAAAAGGATGATTAACCCCTTAATACCCAAAACGGATAACAGTTGAAATAATAAACGTTTTTATCACAGTCAAACACACTGTCACAGGTCTGCTGTGACTGATTACCTTCCTCAAAACTAGTTTTGGAGACCACTGAGCTCTGTAGAGACGTCCTGGATCATGGAGGAAGAAATAGGAAGACTGTGATTAAATTTTTACTGCGCAATAAAGCGCTAAAATAGGCCCCACCCACTCATATTACAACAGTGGGGAAGCTCAGTACACTGTTTTTATTCAGAAAAAAATGACAGCCATGTGGTAAAAATCATGCCCATAAAGTTTTATCACCAAGTACCTCAGAAAAAACGATTAACATGCCAGTAAACGTTTTAAAAATTGAAAATTATGAAGTGTTATTAATAAGCCTGCTGCTAGTCGCTTTCACTGCAGTGCAGGCTCAAATATTACTTTAATATTGACAGTATTTTCTTAGTGAAATTCCATTCCCCAGAAATACCTCAGAGTATACATACATACATATCAGCCTGATACCAGTCGCTACTACTGCATTTAAGGCTGCACTTACATTACATCGGTATTAGCAGTATTTTCTCAGTCAATTTCATTCCTTAGAAAATAATTTACTGCACATACCTCCTTGCAGGTGGGCCCTGCATGCTATCCCCTGTTCTGAAGTTACCTCACTCCTCAGAATGGCCGAGAACAGCAAGTGGATCTTAGTTACGACCGCTAAGATCATAGACAAACTCAGGCAGATTCTTCTTCTAATGCTGCCTGAGAACAAACAACACACTCCGGTGCCGTTTAAAATAACAAACTTTTGATTGAAGAAATAAAAACTAAGTTTAACACACCACAGTCCTCTCACACGTCCTATCTTTAGTTAGGTGCAAGAGAATGACTGGATATGACGTAGAGGGGAGGAGCTATATAGCAGCTCTGCTTGGGTGATCCTCTTGCACTTCCTGTTAGGGAGGAGTTATAATCCCATAAGTAATGGATGACCCGTGGACTGACTACACTTAACAGGAGAAATAACTTTTTCCATCATTGAAAAAAGTTCTAAGTTTAAATCCAAAAAGGAAATTGCTTTTATAGCTGATATCCATTAGTACATTTTTGAGACCATTATTTTTCAGAAGCCTAAACAATGAAAATAAGGTTGTAGTCCTAGCAGCTATACAAAAAAAGTAAAATAAAAATTAAAAACCAACAAGAAAGCCTAACAGTTCTAATTGCTAGTGTCTTTCATATAAGACGATATTAAACAAGCAGTATAGTCATTACATAGATTACACTGTTTTCCCAGAAAACTTAGTCTTGCAAATCTGATAAAAACTTGGAGGCTTAACATTTATTGTCAACCCCCTCATAAAGGCTGTAGAACAATCCTGGGGCATGACTTGGGAAGAAAATAATAAAAACCTCATCACTTGAAATCCTTAGCTACTGCAATTATCCGCAGTAAGAAGCACTGTATTAGTAGCAACCCTGGATGCATCACCCAGCAGCATCATAATCCTGCCTGGGTAAAGCAAAGATAATGTTTCTGCTACCGAGCAGTGGCACCAAGTGTACATAGAGACTAGGAACAGACTGAAGAAAAATAGATTCAAAAACAAACATGAGGATATGGTACAAGCAAATTTCTAAAAAAACAAAAACACCAACAAAAAACTATAAACCACATCTATACCATAAGCAAGAATTAAAGGGACATTACACACTAAACACAGTTCATGCACCTTCCTCTATGTGTGGGTGCGCCATATTGGAACTGGGGTTTCACAGCAAATATCTATATATGGTCTTCAAGTGACGTTTTTAACCACAATCTAGTTAAAAGAAAAGGTAAAAGAACTAAATTGTTCCAGATATAGCCTCCCTTACTGGTTACACGCCTCACAAAGAGTGTAACTGATTCGGAAGTGTGTGTATGTAGGGTTTGAAGGGGGCGCCTATGGCTATCTGGGTATATCACAGATTTAAAGGTTTTCCTTAATAGGTATTCAAAGGCGTTCCTTAATAGGTATTCCAAATATACAGGACAGAATAAAAGTAAGAGATAAATAGTGTATGTAAAAGTGTTTATTGAAGACAAAATTCCCTGCTCACAATAATAAATGCTAACAAACTTAAAAACGAAGACACCGGTGTCCAATAGCTTACTATGTCATAAAAGGCTTAAAAATCTTTAAAATAGATAGGATGTATTAACAGTCCAAGGGCTGGCCAGCTTAATAATAAATAGCATATAATGTCTATTGCTGAGAAGACACGATTCTTTTATAAAGATCCGATGGGGCTTATTGTGGCGGCCCTGGGAGTCAGTGGTTACCAATTTGTTTAAATTCTTCCACTACTACCGCCATCTGGAAATACCATCCGCCCTCTCATAGAGGGAAAGCGGCAAGGTTATTTCTCTTTAGCGGTCCTGGGAGTCAGAAGCTCAATGACATTTTCAGACCTTTCTCAGCTGAAGCTTGTTGATTGTCAGTCTGTTTTCTTCCACGGACTGGATTCTCTTTCCCCCTCCCTCTCCAGACCGGAGCATGCTATGTACATTTATGACCCTGCTGGGTGCCGTGCATTCACACAGCTTAGGAATGTTAAAGAGTGGTAACGTTTGAACAGTAAACTTTTTACACAGAAAGCATATTAATTAAATGTATTTCAGCAACAGATTATTAACAAAAACTACAACACAAGCTCTGTCTACATAACAGTGGGTGCTGCAGCTGTGCTTCCTATATGCATACATTATAGGGATATATGAAGTGCGTGTCATGTGACTTCTGTGCTGTTAAAATATGGCGGCATACATAGCTGCATCAAGCCCAGGATAAATATTCTAATAGAAACAATTTTCTTGAAATGTTTGGGGAAAGCTGAATTTACAGCATAAATAACAGTACTCCGTTTTTTATTATTACTCAGAAGAAGTTATTTTTATTGATTTTTAGCAGTCAAGTGTTTAATGTCCCTTTAAGTGCCTTTTTAACACTAGAAATTCTCCACCCATGTGGGCTTTTATACATTGAAGAGACAACCCAAAAAGTAAAATATAAAAGATTGAATATGCCAACATAAATCTACAATCCAGAAACAGCAGATTTGCCAGTACTGGAACATTTTTTTTTTAAAAAAAGGCCACCAGGCTAAGCAATTAAGATTTATGTTGATAGTCAAAGACCGTAAAAAAAGAAAAAAAAGATGAGGGGATAGATTGAATGATTTATTATACTAAGAGGCCAAATTGATATTGAAATTGGATACAATGTATCCAAGAGGCTTAAACAGGGAATTCAATCGTATTGCCTTTATGTAATGGAAACTATTGTTATATACAAGTGAAATGTGTGTCAGGGATATATAATAATTGTGAGCAATATGTGCCACTTCTTTATTATTTTTTGTTTATTTATCCCCTTTATTTAGGTTATCCTTCTAGGTTGTTTTTATAATAAGGGTTAATCCAGAGTAAAGTTGGGGGCAAGAACTAAAATAAAGAAAAAATGTGTAAGATAGGAAGTCCCGCCACATGACCTCATGTGATTGGCCCTTATTTTATTGGTATGGGTTTAAAAGTTTGTTGTGCACAGGGTGATTTTAGCTTGATAATAGGGGCAGAAGCCCGGAACCGTTGCTAATGATTAAGCTTTAATAAAGGTCTCTGACTTTTTCATCTACAAAAAACTTTGGGTGGAACTTTTCCCCTTGTTTTTGGATGCTTTAAAGGGACAGTCAACACCAGAAAATTTGTTGTTTAAAAAGAAAGATAATCCCTTTATTACCCATTCCCCAGTTTTGCATAACCAACACAATTATAACAATAAAAGTTTTACCTCTGTAATTACCTTGTATTTAAGCTTCTGCTGACTGCCCCTTTATTTCATTTCTTTTGACAGACTTGCATTTTAGCCAATCAGTGCTCAACTCCTAGGTCACTTCACGTGCATGAGCTCAATGTTATCTATATGAAACACATGAACTAATGGCCTCTAGTAGTCAAAATGCATTCAGATTAGAGGCTTCAAGGTCTTGGAAATTAGCATATGAACCTCCTAGGTTTAGCTTTCAACTAAGAATACCAAGGGAACAAAGCAAAAATTGGTGATAAAAGTAAATTAGGAAGTTGTTTAAAATTACATGCCCTATTTAAAGTGAAGGTAAACTTTGATGAATGAAAGCCTGTTTTTTTAAAAATACTATTAAAAACAGGGGCACTTTAGTTCATCAAAGTTTAGAAGGCAGCCGTTTTGATTAAAAACTTACCTTTGTTTTTTTCACAGTCAGAGCAGCTTCCCCCACCCGGAGATCCTCTCTTCACACATCATCAATGACTAATCCAGCTTCCTCCAATCACGGCATGGCCTCAGGCAATGACTACCCTGGGGGGAAAGCTGTGATTGGAGGAAGATGGATTAGTCATTGATGACGTGTTAAGAGAGGATCTACGCGCAGGGGAAGCTGCTCTGGCTGTGCATAGAAGAGAGGTAAGTTTTTAATCAAAACGGCTGCTTTGTAAACTTTGATGAATGAAAGTGCCCCTTCACTTTAAATCATGAAAGTTTTTTTTTTTACTTGACTGTCCCTTTAATGGTCTGGGGAGACCTGTGAAGTTAGTACCCAGTAAACACAACAAAGTTTGATGGTTTATCTTTATGCTATGGAGTGCAGGCTCAAGCACTTTTCTACATTAACAGTTTTTCTGTTATTGAGATTATCTGCAGTGTATTTAAAAGTTATATTAAGCAGACTTATTATGCATGAAATAAAAGTTAAAATAAAGATCTTGTATTCATCATAATGTAGGGGTTTGATGGCGATGCCAAAACCATGACAGAGCATTAGAACTTTGTGTTTCCCTAATATTACTCTTATCTCTGCTAGAGCATGAATTGTGCTTCCTCTATATTGTATGTGTCTCCTAATGTCTGTGACTATCATTCTTTATTCTCTTACACTCTTTGACCCCCAACCCATGTACTTGGCCTATGTGTACATTCAAGCTATGCTATTAAATATTGTTTGTGTTTTAATCCAAAGCTGTCCTCTGTTACTGGGAAATACTGTTTCTGGACTGAATGTTTGCACTTGTGTAATAAGACCAACTAGCTAGCCCTACAGTATAACAACATCTTTAGACAAGCTGTAAACAAGTCTATTCCAGATCTGGCTGTGCTTAAAAGTCTTCAACTTCAGTCTTTTGTCTGAGTGATGTAGCAGTTTCCAGATCAAGATCGGATCTGTTGCCCTATGACTTTTTTCCCATCTCCAAGGATTTTAGTGTATCAACAAGAAAATGAGAGAAACATCATAATTACAATTTTTGTCTCTCCACACATCATTGCATAAATTACATTTCAAGACATTGTTTCTTGATAAATCACTAAAGGCCTCATTACAAGTTGAGAGTTAAAGGGACACTGAACCCAAATTTTATCTTTCATGATTCAGAGAGAGCATGCAATTTTAATTTTAAGCAACTTTCTAATTTACTCCAATATCAGTTTTTCTTCATTCTCTTGCCATCTTTATTTGAAAAGCAAGAATGTAAGTTTAGAAGCCGGCCCATTTTTGGTTCACAACCTGGGTTGTCCTTGCTGATAAATGATGTCCAGGGTCAGAACCAAAAATTGGCTGGCTCCTTAGCTTAGATGCCTTCTTTTTCAAATTAAGAAAGCAAGAGAACAAAGAAAAATTGATAATAGGAGTAAATTAGAAAGTTGCTTAACCCCTTAACAACCGAGGACGTGCAGGGTACGTCCTCAAAAAATAGGCAGTTAACGCCTGAGGACGTACCCTGCACGTCCTCGATGTGGAAAACAGCTGCTTTCCGGTTATTGCAGTGATGCCTCGATATGGAGGCATCCTGCAATAACCTTTTGAAGCCATCCGATGCAGAGAGAGCCACTCTGTGGCCCTCTCTGCACCGGAGATCGGTGGCTTACTTCGTTGGTGGGTGGGAGCAGGACCAGGAGGCGGGTGGCGGCCATCGATGGCCATGGATGATGCGGAGGGGGGCGCGCACTTGCACGGGAAGGCGGGCGCGTGCACGGGGAGGGAGCGGGTGGGAACCGCTACAATACAGAAATATTTTATGAAGAAGTGGGAAAAAAGGGGGGTATTATTTACAATTTAGCAAGATCGGTATGGCTGGTGGGGTGTTAGTCTGTGGGGGGGGGAAGCTACACTACAGAAAAAAATAAAATAAAAATAATAAGACGGACGGGGGGGGGGGGGGGGGGTTAGAGAGCTGTTTTGCGGGGGATCAGAGAGGTTGGGGGCTAAGGGGGGATCCTACACAGTAGCATATGTAAATATGCTCAATTTTTTTAAAAAGAATATTCAAAGATGCCTTTTATTTTAGTACTGGCAGACTTTCTGCCAGTACTTAAGATGGCGGGGACAATTGTGGGTTGGGGAGGGAAGGGAGCTGTTTGGGAGGGATCAGGGGGTGTGATGTGTCAGGTGGGAGGCTGATCTCTACACTAAAACTAAAATTAACCCTGCAAGCTCCCTACAAACTACCTAATTAACCCCTTCACTGCTAGCCATAATACACGTGTGATGTGCAGCAGCATTTAGCGGCCTTCTTATTACCAAAAAGCAACGCCAAAGCCATGTATGTCTGCTATTTCTGAACAAAGGGGATCCCAGAGAAGCATTTACAAACATTTGACCATAATTGCACAAGCTGTTTGTAAATAATTTCAGTGAGAAACCTAAAATTGTGAAAAATTTTACGTTTTTGAAATGGTGGCATGAAATATACCAAAATGGGCCTAGATCAATACTTGGGGTACAGCTAAAATTAACCCTAGAAGCTCCCTACATACGCCCTAATTAACCCATTCATTGCTGGGCATAATACACATGTGGTGCGCAGTGGCATTTAGCAGCCTTCTAATTACCAAAAAGCAACGCCAAAGCCATACATATCTGCTATTTCTAAAGAAAGGGGATCCCAGAGAAGCATTTACAATCATTTATGCCATAATTGCAAAAGTTGTTTGTAAATAATTTCAGTGAGAAACCTAAAGTTTGTGAAAAAATTTGTGAAGAAGTGAACAATTTTCTTTATTTGATCGCATTTGGCAGTGAAATGGTGGCATGAAATATGCCAAAATGGGTCTAGATCAATACTTTGGGTTGTCTTCTAAAAAAAAATATATACTTGTCAATGGATATTCAGGTATTCCTGACAGATATCAGGGTTCCAATGTAACTAGCGCTAATTTTGATAAAAAATGGTTTGGAAATAGCAAAGTGCTACTTGTATTTATGGCCCTATAACTTACAAAAAAAGCAAAGAACGTGTAAACATTAGGTATTTCTAAACTCAGGATAAAATGTAGAAACTATTTAGCATGGGTGTTTTTTGGTGGTGGTACATATGTAACAAATTTTGGGGGTCAAAGTCAGAAAAAGTGTGTTTTTTTCCATTTTTTCCTCATATTTTATAATTTTTTTTATAGTAAATGATAAGATATGATGAAAATAATGGTATCTTTAGAAAATCCATTTAATGGCAAGAATAACGATATATAATAATATGTGTGGGTACAGTAAATGAGTAAGAGGAAAATTACAGCTAAACACAAACACCGCAAAAATGTAAAAATAGCCTTGGTCCCAAACGGACAGAAAATGGAAAAGTGCTGTGGTCATTAAGGGGTTAAAGGGACAGTTAAGTAAAAACAAAACAAAAAAAAACTCATGTTTCAAATAGGGTATGTAATTTTAAACAACTTTCCAATTAACTTTTATCACCAAATTTGCTTTTCTCTTGGTATTCTTAGTTAAAAGCTAAACCTAGGAGTTTCATATGCTAAATTTCTTAGACCTTGAAGACCTCCTCTAATCTAAATGCATTTTGTTAGTTTTTCACCACTAGAGGGCATTAGTGTTTCATATAGATAACATTGAGCTCATGCACGTGAATTTACCATGGAGACAGCTCTGATTGGCTAAAATGCAAGTCTGTCAAAAGAATTTAAATAAACGGGCAGTCTGCTGAGGCTTAGACACAAGGTAATTACAGAGGTAAAACTTGTATAATTATAACTGTGTTGGTTATGCAAAACTGGGGAATTGGTAATTAAGGGATTGTCTATCTTTTAAAACAACAAAAATTCTGGTGTTGACTGTCCCTTTAAAATTGCATGCTCTCTCTGAATCATGAAAGAAAAATTTTGGGTTTAGTATCCCTTTAATAGCGCTAGAAGTAAGCTTTCCGCGTCCGTCAGGTTGCGCTTTTATTATGAGTTGAAAGTAAACTGTTTAAGCACACACGCTAACCAGACGAGCGCAAAAAGCCCAACTTAGAATATCACGTGCCCGTCCACGTATTCCCCCATAGAGATCAAAGGAGAAAAAAAAAAAAAGTGGGAAAAAAAAACCCTAACACCCCACTCTCATGCAAACCCAACTGCATAATCTCATGTGCGCTAACCCGACATTAAAATATGAATATTTCCCATTACATGGCTGATAAAGGGGCAGGAGCCTTGAAACGTTGCTCACTGTAATAAAAGGCACTGTTACCTATTCTGAGTGCCACCCGAGTGTCTCTTTTGATGTTTAGCTTGGGACCCAGTAAAGGGGGGCCTGTCAGGTGTTGCACCAGGACTTTCATAATTTTTTTACATGATCTTTGGAACTGTATTGTACTGATCCTTTTGTGTTTACTGTATACATATTTCCCATTCCAATGTTCTTCACATAAGAGTATTTTCTATTTATTCATAAATATATATATATAATTTTTTATTGTACTAATATTCAGGAGTGCTGCACACACATATACCAAATGAGAATATATTTTATATATAAAATATTTCTCCAGTGTCTTAAAGTAACCAGTGTTGCTGTTTTTGTTGCCCTTACTCGGTGTGCATGAGGACAGGTACATGTACAGCCTCGCTGATGTACGTTCCCACAGTGTCAGTCTGCCTGGGAACCTGCTCTACTGTACCGCTGGGGTCTATATGCTTATTTTGGAGGGGCTGCTGCTCCATGCTTATACTGCTAAAGTATAATATATGCTTCCTAAAGGATGGCACTTAGAAATAAGTAAATTAGT
The DNA here is from genome assembly GCF_027579735.1 of Bombina bombina. Taxonomy (NCBI): domain Eukaryota; kingdom Metazoa; phylum Chordata; class Amphibia; order Anura; family Bombinatoridae; genus Bombina; species Bombina bombina. Next base: position 633,566,753 of record NC_069501.1, read on the forward strand.
GTACAATATATATATATATATATATATATATATATATATATATATATATATATATATATATATATATATATATATATACACACATATACATATATACATACACACACATACACATATATATATATATATATATATATATATATATATATATATATATATATATACACATACATACATACATACATATATACATATACATACATATATATAAATCAATGTAAATATTTGCATAGGAAATTAGTACATCTTAGCAAGTATCACCGCTTGCTTTCCCCCAGAAATTCTTAATATGCAATGTTTCCAATGCACAAGAGAATTGTGGGTAAGATATGCAAATTAGGTATGCAAATTCTCAGTTTTTTTGCTTGAAAAAATACTGTTTTAACACAGCGATCCTTTTAAACAGGAATATGACAGCAAACCAGAAATCACTGTCAGTTTGCTGTAATATTCCTGTTTAAAAGGATCGCTGTGTTAAAACAGTATTTTTGAAGCAAAAAAACTGAGAATTTGCATACCTAATTTGCATATCTTACCCACAATTCTCTTGTGCATTGGAAAAATTGCATATTAAGAATTTCTGGGAGCAAGCGGGGATACTTGCTTAGATGTACTAATTTCCTATGCAAATATTTACATTGATTTAATTTTGAGACATGGAGGATTTTAATTTCAGTTTTTTATCTCCCCCCCCCCCCCATAATTTTAATGAATTTTGGTTTACATATATATATATATACACATATACATACATATATATATATATACACATACATACACACACAACATATACACACACACAACATATACACACACACACAACCACACATTTATTAAAGAATCTGTCTGCAAAGTATTTTGCTTGGCTCCTAGAATAAAAATTTGTTAAGCCCTGACTTACCTTTTCTGCAATGTGCTGTTACCCTGTACCGCACTGGAGATCAGGAAGGGGAGGAAATTGAAAAGAGAGAAACGTAGCAAATATTTACAGTGACATCTGCAGGTAGAAATTAAAAGAGCAGGCAAAAAAAATATTTTAAGTGCCACTGCCGTTCTTTCTGCAGAGACCCAGATTCTGTGATAAGAACACAGATCGCACAGTGTTCTGCCTTGGAGCACACACACATATATACATACTTATATATATATATATATATATATATATATATATATATATAAAATGAAAAGATGAAAGCACTCACTGGACTATGGACAACAGTGTCAATAAAATATCCTTTATTGTGACGTTTCGGGACCAACAGCGTCCCTTCTTCTGACAAGCAACAAGTGAAAACAGACAAACATTTAAAGGCCCCTAAACCACTCCCCATAGTGACCTACCAATCAAAATGTGCCGTGTGCAAAGGTAAGTGAGCCGTGTGCAGAACCGGCATTCATCTCAGTGTTAAAGACTCAAATACAACTAAATATTGTGAAAAGTGTACATAGAATCATGCCTATCTATATATAATAATATCACAGTGTGTGTGTGGTGTTAATTTCTCAAAAACTGTATCCGATCATATACATGCTCAATCCTTTACATAGTGCGTTAATCCTAGTAGAAAAGAAAACAAAACAAAAACCTGATAGGCGTAGAACGCACACCCCTGTTGTGTGATAGGCTCAGCACATATGACTCACAGGCCCACACCTTCCAAAGCATCACAAGCCAACTGCGAGAGCAAAACATGTAAACAACTGACCTGATTGGCTACTTGTGACCGAACAGACTCACTGTCAATAGCGGTGCCGGAACCACTGATCTAGTGGTTGTCATGGTTCCCACAACAAACAGGTCTCACTGCTGCATAACAGGACATCCACACTAGCCCTGCACACTTCTACTTGTCAACGCTCCAAGTCCCTGTGCAGCACAAACCATATGCCGATGAACCGGCATTACTCACAGCTTAAACACCACGCCGCGATCCCCATTGCCTAATACCGCGGTTGCTATGGCAACCCGTATACAAAGCACAAACCGATTGTGGCTGTGTGTTGTGCCTACTAGCCACAACACCCATGACAACAAAACGGCATTACTCACATCTTAAGCCGCCGTCATCCTAATGTCACGGTTACTATGGTAACCTGTATGAAACACCTCGAATGTGGCTGTCTATTGTGCCAACTAAGTACATGATCTGGTACTAAGAACCACCCTCTAAAAGAGGATGGCTAGGTTAATCTCCAAATATCCAATTGGAAAAAGGGGGAAAAAAAAAGAGAGCTTTGTGCTTGTATATTTGTAACATGCATATCTGTCTAATAGTGTATAATATCTTACCCAATTAAGTATCCACGTCAGAATACACGTCTGCTCTTATAGTCCACATCAAAAGGCCAAAAAGAAAACAACAGCAAATGCCTATTCAAAGGACCAATCAGAGTCAAAGTGTGGCATGATTCTACCAGTCATCTGCCAACAGATGGTGCTTGCCGCCAGATCAACCCATTCTGAACCACATACACAATGAACAATAATACTAAAAAATTAGAAAAATAAATAATTACAATAATGCTACTCAATCGTGTAATATAAATCAAAACCACGCACCACCTAAATATCAAACCCTCTGCAGAAACGTCAGGGTTGAACCTACCCCACTCAGGGGCTTCATCACAAACTCCTAATGTAAAAGAACTTACCACCTATAGTGAAAATAAATGTGTATAAATCTATACACAAATTATTAGAGAATAACAATATTAGTCAGGGTATATCCATATATATCATAAACTAACCAAAAGCAAACCACAATCTTACATCACCATATAGAATAACCTGCCAATCATATCCAGACATCCAAAGTGATAGACATAAAACACCATTCGTTAATTACAACAACTATTATCAAATCCATTGAGCATGTATAGAAAGCATACCAGTCACAGACATAACCAATACATGAAAGTGTGACAAGTGTAATAACGCAAGATTAAAAACAAATAAAAACATAGCACACCTCAAATATTAACATATTCACAATTAAACATCTAACGGATGGAAATCATGGTACACCATATCTGGTATAATTAGGTAAAGAAATTTCAACTCCAAAAAGGAAAAGTAACTCAAGAGTGGGAAGTAGACTCTCATTATTAGCGATACATACAGTGTCGCCTGCCCACACGGGCATGGAATCAATGAATCAGTGGACTCTCACACCACAAATCAATTATAGAAAGTTCTGCCACCCCGTCTGTATATTTAAACCTCTTGGGGACAATGTGCATAATTCATGAATCCAGCGTGCTTCTTTTCTCAGAAGGATCTTGGCTCGGTTTCCTCCTCTTCGTAGGGCTGGCACGTGATCAATAATTCTGAAGCGTAAGTCGCTCACAGTGTGTCCTGCTTCAAGGAAGTGGTGGGCCACTGGATGTTCTGCCTTTCCCGTGTTAATTGCCGATCTAATACTTGAGCGGTGATTCGCCATCCTCACTCTGGCGTCGTCAGTCGTCTTGCCAGTATAGAATTTCCCACAGGGGCAATTAAGTAGGTATACGATGAACTTTGAAAAAGCCCGATACGGGCGAAACCGGTCAGGGGGTTATAGAGCTAATGGGAGCTCTATTCATTTTTTAAAAAACTATACCTATAGTGGTTAGCCTGTTTAGGCGGGAAAAGAATTGTTATTACGCTTACAGCTAAAAAATATATGACAGTCACTATTAGGACTGTTTACTCTAGTTATAACTTTAACCTTAAAACTACTTGGATTCAACAGAAGGGTACTTGCAATTTAATATTTAGCAAGCTGTTTTCAAAGGGCAATATTATAGTGGGGGAACGTAGTTACACATAGAGCCAGATAATGGTAGTGCACTAGTGTACTACCTAACGTTTGCCACCACATAAAAAACCTTTCAGTCTGTACCTTAACAGCACCTCAGCTACAAGAGTCTAGCTTAAGGAGTATATTTACCTAATCTGCTAAAATCAGTACACCTTTGGCTAACAAAAAATGAAGAAAACAAGTATCCGGTTCCAAAAGTGATGTACACAAAGCACAATACTGCATTTCTATTCTGACACTGAATCACATGAAAAGATCAAACTACTATATGAATGAACACAAGATACAAAAAATATTGCAGTAATAAGGGCAAACATAAGATAATATCGCAAATAGTGGCAGTATATTGCAGCCACATATTGACAATATAAGTTTGTTCCTCTATCACTGTAAAACAAATAGCCAATTGTAACAGGTGATGTAGCTTATTAATTAAAGTGCTACAAATATTCAGCACATTGTATTTTGGCTGAGACATATGATGCAAGAAAGGTACTAAGTTATTCATAAGTACACACCATTAGCAAATACCTATAAATACAAGAAAATACTTTTCAGTCAGTATTTCAACAACTATACTAGCCCAGCTTAAAATGCATATATTCCTAATTGGTTAGAAATAAGTTACTTTTGGCTAACAATTAATAAATTTAAGAAAACAAGTATCCGGTTCTAGAGTAATGTACACCTAGCACAATACTGTTTTTCTAATGCAACACTGAGTCACACGAAGAGACAAAACTACTGCATGAGAGAACAGAAGATACTCAAAATATTGCAGTAAGGGGAAAACGAAAGACAATATTACAAACAGTAGCACAATATTGCGGCTACATATTTACAATACTAGTCTGTCCCTCTACCACTAAAATACAAATAACCATAGGCAATAGGTGATGCAGCTTATTAATCTAATAGCAAATAATATACAGTATAATCAGACTGGCTAAGACATTAGGTGCATGAAATGTACTAAGTTACCCTCAAATACACAGTATTTATATTTGTATCTGGTGCAATGAATAATAGATGTATGACTAGCTAGTATAAATAAATCTAAAGTATACGGCTTCACTTATACTGCATATAAATCCTCAGAGAACCTATAACAACTTATGGTGATAATATACCCACAAAACTGGGGAATTAAGGTGATCCAAGTAGATACATATTAGCTATTTGAATACTTTTAGACATATCCAGAACAATATAGATTCATATTCTGCCATATGAAATCACATCTATTCTGAATATCTACATCAACTATACTCTACAATAAAATTGAATAGAAGTGATACTTACTATTCAGATGGTAGTTTACAACTGCACTTGGTAGATATATATCTGAGGTCACTGAACACCACTTACACTTATCTAAATCCAATAAGTAGAAACCAACAATTTATTTCAACAGCCAAACTTATGTGTATTTGACACAGAAAGATTTACTTTTGGTTATTAGGAATATTACTGAATTAAGAGGTCTCATTTATAACTCCCTACCTAAACAACTTCCTCCTAAGCACCTTTTACACATCAAAGGCTTACAGAGGATTAAGGAAGTGGCCCACCACTATTAGGTTGTTTTTAATTGAGTGTTTTATTTTAATAAAATTTAATAAAAGTTAAATTTTAAATTCCCAATTTCTCCACTATAAGTCCAGGCACAGAGTGCTATATGTGCAGTCTTTTAGAGAGGTCTCTTCCTCTCTGTTGGTTGAATACGATGAATTGGGTTGTACATGTCAGGAAATATTTAATCTGATATCTTTTACGACAATCAGGATGTTGAAATGTCGTGCCAGTGTGCATGCTGTTGCAAGTTACACAACTAATGCATTTGTAGCATCCAATTTTTCTCTTCAGCCAGGTTTGTTTCTCATTTTTTAAAGGGATATCAGTCTTAACTAGAAGATCTCTTAGACTCCTACCCCTACGATATGCCAGTCGTGGTGCTGCCCATTCAGTGAATGGTAGTGTGGGATCACTCTGGAGAATCTTCCATTCCTCCTTTATTGCTTTGGCAATCTGGTGTTGGTCTGGATTATACGTGGTCACAAACGTGAGTTGACGATTTGGTGTAGTACTTGTGGTACTTTGTTCTTGTTGGGCTAGGAGAGCCGATTCACGTTGTTGCTCTAAGTTCTTTTTATTGTACCCACGTTGAAGGAATCTTTGTGTCATTTCTGACATCTGTGTCTGCATCAGATCTATGTTTGTGTTGTTTCTTATCACCCTTTGGTATTGCGCTTTAGGAATGTTCCGTATGAGTGCAGGCTGGTGGCAACTTCTGGCATGTAGTAGTGTGTTACGGTCTGTCTTCTTCCGAAACAATGTGGTACCCAGCTTATTGGACGTTTTGAACACCCTGACGTCTAGAAAATCAACTGTGACATTGTTGACCGAGTGTTGAAATTTAATAGTGCTATCCATCCCGTTTAAGGTAAGGATCCAGTCGTTCAGGGCCTGTTCGCCATCACGCCATATCAAGAAGACGTCGTCTATATACCGACAATAGTATAGAATGGCATCCATTTCGTACACCTTCATTTGTATGGACTCATAGTCCGCCATAAACAGGTTGGCCAACGATGGTGCCATGTTTGACCCCATCGCGGTCCCTTCAATTTGTAAGTAAAAAGTGTTCTCGAACCGGAAAAAGTTGTTCTCCAAGCATATCTTTAGGAGATCCACCAGAACATCCTCTGGGGGTCCCACATAAGGACTCTTTCGTAGATGGTTGACCACGGCTGCAATCCCCAATTTATGGGGAATTACCGTGTACAGACTGCAGACATCCATCAGTTGGTTGTAAATCATCTATTTGGGTAATGGATCGAATGAAGGCATTTGAGTCTTGTGTGTACGATTTCATTCTTTTAACCATTGACTGCAGATGAAAGTCCAAAAACTCAGCGAGTGGTTGGAGGAGTGATCCCCTCGCTGAAACGATAGGCCTTCCTGGGGGGTGTGTGGGATCCTTATGGATTTTTGGTAGCGTATAGATAATGGGTGTTATAGGATAGTCTCTTTTCAGAAATTTATGTTCCTGTATGGTTATAAATCCCATTGCACACCACCTATCCAGTTTTTCATCTATATGTCTTTTCAATTGATGAGTGGGATCCGTTTGAAGGGTCCTATAGGTCTTTCTATCCGTTAGTTGTCCCAAAAGTTCTGATCTATATTGTTGCACATCCATCACGACCACCGCCCCGCCCTTATCTGCCGGGCGTATTATGATGGTCGTGTCTTCTGCTAATGTCTTTAATGCCTGTCTCTCTTCCTTAGACAAATTATCCACTCTCCGCCTGTTGGGGATTTCTTTGGAGACATGACTCAGATAGTTCGTGTATGCAGTAATGGATGGGTTTTGCGACTTTGGGTCAAATGTTCCAGGTGTTCGGAAGGGTGTTATTTCACTATTATCTGTCTGATAGTACTCCTTGAGTCTCAGATTCCTCCCAAATTTTTGAATGTCGATATAAGTGTCAAATGAATTAGACTTCATTGTCGGAACATAGGATAAACCTTTATTCAATAGGGAGTTTTCTGGCTGTGAAAGCGGTCTCGAACTGATATTAAATACATTATTAATCATCTCCTCTGTATTGGAGGGCGGCGTGACATGCCCCCCCCTCCTCGTGTGTGGCCTGTGCCTCGTCCTAAAAAACGAGCCGAAGAAGTGTTAGATGGAGTGTATGAGGTGCCTCTATTATTCGCTCCCCTCATGTTGTCCCACTGTAGTCCTCTGTTAGCACCTCTGGATCTTGTGGTGATGCCTCGATATAATGAGTCTCCGGTAGTTGTTGCCACCTCTGGGTCTGAGCTGTCACCCGAGCTGGTATCAACCGTGTTGATGTTTCTTTTCGTGAATCTTCTTTCACGTCTTGATCTGTAGTTCTGTCTCTCATCTGGTGATAACATCCAACGATATACACTCTTATATGTGTAGTCCTGGTGAACTGTTTGGAGTTTTCGATTTTTGAATGCAATAAGTTCTTATTTATATAGCTTGACTTGTTGTGTCAATTTATCCATCCAATCAACGCTCTTATCTGCTCTGAGTGTGTTGAGTTGTTCCGCTTCAAACACTCGGATTTCAGTTCTCACTTCTTGGAGTAGTCGTCCCGCTTCTCTAATCACAAGAAGCATGAGATCAAATGAGCACTTGTTAAGAATTTTGCACCAATTGGTGCAAAATTCAGCATTTGATCTCCCTATAGTGGAGATGTTTTTCACTCTAAACCCTCGTGGCAGTAATCTCTTTTTATGGTAGTCAGAAAGATATATACCATGGAGGTTGAGATCTATCTCACGTTGTTTCAATTTCGCCAATGTATTATACAGAGACTGACATGACTCTTCCACCTGTTGTTCTTCAATGGAGCCAAATCTGATGGCCTCTGCATCTTCGTCCGTGAATGTAAAGATGTCCTCATGTCTCTCTTCCATATTCTCACTCTGAGTTACATCAGGTGTTTCCATGTTATCCGTATTGAGTTCAGTCATATTGATAGAAGTTGAGGCACAAATATTGAAAAGAAGGGAAATGATTTGAGCTGATTCAGCAAAACTGTGGGTGCATTGTACCGTAGGAGCATAGGTAAAAGTTTGTAATTGGTATATGCACTCTCACCACCAGACCGCAACTTGCCAGGGTGCTGTAGCCAGGTATTTTAGAAAATGAAAAGATGAAAGCACTCACTGGACTATGGACAACAGTGTCAATAAAATATCCTTTATTGTGACGTTTCGGGACCAACAGCGTCCCTTCTTCTGACAAGCAACAAGTGAAAACAGACAAACATTTAAAGGCCCCTAAACCACTCCCCATAGTGACCTACCAATCAAAATGTGCCGTGTGCAAAGGTAAGTGAGCCGTGTGCAAAACCGGCATTCATCTCAGTGTTAAAGACTCAAATACAACTAAATATTGTGAAAAGTGTACATAGAATCATGCCTATCTATATATAATAATATCACAGTGTGTGTGTGGTGTTAATTTCTCAAAAACTGTATCCGATCATATACATGCTCAATCCTTTACATAGTGCGTTAATCCTAGAAGAAAAGAAAACAAAACAAAAACCTGATAGGCGTAGAACGCACACCCCTGTTGTGTGATAGGCTCAGCACATATGACTCACAGGCCCACACCTTCCAAAGCATCACAAGCCAACTGCGAGAGCAAAACATGTAAACAACTGACCTGATTGGCTACTTGTGACCGAACAGACTCACTGTCAATAGCGGTGCCGGAACCACTGATCTAGTGGTTGTCATGGTTCCCACAACAAACAGGTCTCACTGCTGCATAACAGGACATCCACACTAGCCCTGCACACTTCTACTTGTCAACGCTCCAAGTCCCTGTGCAGCACAAACCATATGCCGATGAACCGGCATTACTCACAGCTTAAACACCACGCCGCGATCCCCATTGCCTAATACCGCGGTTGCTATGGCAACCCGTATACAAAGCACAAACCGATTGTGGCTGTGTGTTGTGCCTACTAGCCACAACACCCATGACAACAAAACGGCATTACTCACATCTCAAGCCGCCGTCATCCTAATGTCACGGTTACTATGGTAACCTGTATGAAACACCTCGAATGTGGCTGTCTATTGTGCCAACTAAGTACATGATCTGGTACTAAGAACCACCCTCTAAAAGAGGATGGCTAGGTTAATCTCCAAATATCCAATTGGAAAAAGGGGGAAAAAAAGAGAGCTTTGTGCTTGTATATTTGTAACATGCATATCTGTCTAATAGTGTATAATATCTTACCCAATTAAGTATCCACGTCAGAATACACGTCTGCTCTTATAGTCCACATCAAAAGGCCAAAAAGAAAACAACAGCAAATGCCTATTCAAAGGACCAATCAGAGTCAAAGTGTGGCATGATTCTACCAGTCATCTGCCAACAGATGGTGCTTGCCGCCAGATCAACCCATTCTGAACCACATACACAATGAACAATAATACTAAAAAATTAGAAAAATAAATAATTACAATAATGCTACTCAATCGTGTAATATAAATCAAAACCACTCACCACCTAAATATCAAACCCTCTGCAGAAACGTCAGGGTTGAACCTACCCCACTCAGGGGCTTCATCACAAACTCCTAATGTAAAAGAACTTACCACCTATAGTGAAAATAAATGTGTATAAATCTATACACAAATTATTAGAGAATAACAATATTAGTCAGGGTATATCCATATATATCATAAACTAACCAAAAGCAAACCACAATCTTACATTACCATATAGAATAACCTGCCAATCATATCCAGACATCCAAAGTGATAGACATAAAACACCATTCGTTAATTACAACAACTATTATCAAATCCATTGAGCATGTATAGAAAGCATACCAGTCACAGACATAACCAATACATGAAAGTGTGACAAGTGTAATAACGCAAGATTAAAAACAAATAAAAACATAGCACACCTCAAATATTAACATATTCACAATTAAACATATATCGGATGGAAATCATGGTACACCATATCTGGTATAATAAGGTAAAGAAATTTCAACTCCAAAAAGGAAAAGTAACTCAAGAGTGGGAAGTAGACTCTCATTATTAGCGATACATACAGTGTCGCCTGCCCACACGGGCATGGAATCAATGAATCAGTGGACTCTCACACCACAAATCAATTATAGAAAGTTCTGCCACCCCGTCTGTATATTTAAACCTCTTGGGGACAATGTGCATAATTCATGAATCCAGCGTGCTTCTTTTCTCAGAAGGATCTTGGCTCGGTTTCCTCCTCTTCGTAGGGCTGGCACGTGATCAATAATTCTGAAGCGTAAGTCGCTCACAGTGTGTCCTGCTTCAAGGAAGTGGGGATCGCGGCGTGGTGTTTAAGCTGTGAGTAATGCCGGTTCATCGGCATATGGTTTGTGCTGCACAGGGACTTGGAGCGTTGACAAGTAGAAGTGTGCAGGGCTAGTGTGGATGTCCTGTTATGCAGCAGTGAGACCTGTTTGTTGTGGGAACCATGACAACCACTAGATCAGTGGTTCCGGCACCGCTATTGACAGTGAGTCTGTTCGGTCACAAGTAGCCAATCAGGTCAGTTGTTTACATGTTTTGCTCTCGCAGTTGGCTTGTGATGCTTTGGAAGGTGTGGGCCTGTGAGTCATATGTGCTGAGCCTATCACACAACAGGGGTGTGCGTTCTATGCCTATCAGGTTTTTGTTTTGTTTTCTTTTCTACTAGGATTAACGCACTATGTAAAGGATTGAGCATGTATATGATCGGATACAGTTTTTGAGAAATTAACACCACACACCCACTGTGATATTATTATATATAGATAGGCATGATTCTATGTACACTTTTCACAATATTTAGTTGTATTTGAGTCTTTAACACTGAGATGAATGCCGGTTTTGCACACGGCTCACTTACCTTTGCACACGGCACATTTTGATTGGTAGGTCACTATGGGGAGTGGTTTAGGGGCCTTTAAATGTTTGTCTGTTTTCACTTGTTGCTTGTCAGAAGAAGGGACGCTGTTGGTCCCGAAACGTCACAATAAAGGATATTTTATTGACACTGTTGTCCATAGTCCAGTGAGTGCTTTCATCTTTTCATTTTCTAAAATACCTGGCTACAGCACCCTGGCAAGTTGCGGTCTGGTGGTGAGAGTGCATATACCAATTACAAACTTTTATATATATATATATATACACATATACACACACACACACACATCTCTTTAGAGATGTATATGTATCTATATCACTGTTAAAGCCCTTCGCTTATAAAAAAAAATTGTGCAATTTTTATTAGATAGTGCTATTAGGAGTGAAACTATACTTTGTAATGTATTTTTGATGCGTTTTGTGACACTTAAAGGGACAGTCAACCCAAAAATTACTTTAACTTATTTAGATTAGTTAAATAACAATCTTTACAGTAAACTGTAGCCAAATTTTCCTCTAAATAAACTTTGGCAGAAAATACACTTACTGATGTCATCTGGCTTTTTTGAAATGGCCGCCTGACCCCTCCTCCTCTGACGTTTACCAAAAGCTTGCACTAACAGGATACTGTCCTTTCTTCTCGTCCCTGCGCGCTCCTGCAATTTCAGCTCTCTAGCAGCTGTTCATACCCAGCACTCACTGCCTCTCATCCATGCTGTGCGCTGTGTGTTACAGAGAATGAGAGGCAGTGAGTGCCGGGCAGGCGGCAATGTGATGGTCTGTGCCCCTGTTTTAATATTGCTTTAATACTCCAATTAGATTATAGTGAAATATTTTATAAAAGCAGCTTCCGTTTGCCCCAACATTGAGGTGCCTGTGAATAAGTCCCGCCTTGTATGCCTAACTACTGTTTGTCTTTGCGCTCCTCTCCTTTATTGCCCTGAAGTGCCCTCTCTCACCCTTCATAGGATACGCTCGCTCTGTCATTCCTCCATACTTCTAGAAAGCTAATTCTGTTGGGCTGCTGTCATCAGATTTTCCCTTCTCATAGTGATCACGGTTTCTCCCTTACTGAGCATCTCGCTGCCCTGGCTGCTGTCTGTGATCTCAATGAGTGATTTTACAACCTATGTTTCTACTCTGGATTTGGTGCGCATTATTCTCACCATGTACCCATCATTACAGCTTTTGTCACTAAATCCAGAGTAGAAACTTAGGTTGTGAAATCGCTCATTGAGATCACAGACAGCAGCCAGGGCAGCGAGATAGCGCTCAGGCTCAGTTAGGTGTCCTGGCAAAGATTATTGCAAAGCTGCATAACAATCAAGGGGGATCATACTGGTGGAAGGGTCATTATTTTCTATAAGTTTTGCTATTGACCTCTCTCACCATCCCGCTAGGGCAAATATATGTCAATAAAAGACATTGCGCTAAAGCTAGAGCAAGAGGATTCTTACTGAGATAAATAAATGCAGTAGATGCCCTAGCAGTGTGCCGGGAGTGATAATTCACCCTATTATGTTTCAATGCACATTGATAGAATGATCGGGAATTCGGTGTTGAAATCAAATTATATTTAATAATAATTATAATTTCTTCACCACATTCATACTCTTGATCCTCTTGATCTAGCTTTAGCGCAATGTCTTTTGTTCATACCTCTAGATCTTTCGAAAAATATATTCTCTGTCTGTCTGGTTTATGAAATTTGAGACACACACACACATATATATGTGTGGATTAAAATAGTATGATATATCTACAATAACATATCCATGCTATAAAACAGCCTGAGTTAATTTTATATGAAGAGACACAAAAATACATCTATTAATTAAAATGTTTTGGAAATATTTAAATAGTGAGGTTATTTCATTTTTCAGAGCTAAACCAGACAAATGAAGCAGAAACCTAATCCTGGCATTCCTTTGCAGTCTTGAACCGTAAATGTGCACTAAATGATGCTAGAGGTAGCCACCCCTTGTAGAAGCCCAGCGCTGCTGGTGTGGACGGGGCTTAGAGCTCACTATTTCCCACGAGGAGGACACCTCTTGTATCACTTCATGCTCTTATTCACCGTGTCTCATACACAGTCACACCATATAAGTGCCAGTGCTAAGATGGTTTCACATAGGAAAGTTTCAGTCTACGGTACATATATCTATACCCAGATAGTTTAACTATAGAAAAAACGTGTATAATAAATAGAGTATGAATGTGGTGAAGAAATTATAATTATTATTAAATATAATTTGATTTCAACACCGAATTCCCGATCATTCTATCAATGTGCATTGAAACATAATAGGGTGAATTATCACTCCCGGCACACTGCTAGGGCATCTACTGCATTTATTTATCTCAGTAAGAATCCTCTTGCTCTAGCGCAATGTCTTTTATTGACATATATTTGCCCTAGCGGGATGGTGAGAGAGGTCAATAGCAAAACTTATAGAAAATAATGACCCTTCCACCAGTATGATCCCCCTTGATTGTTATGCAGCTTTGCAATAATCTTTGCCAGGACACCTAACTGAGCCTGAGCGCTATCTCGCTGCCCTGGCTGCTGTCTGTGATCTCAATGAGCGATTTCACAACCTAAGTTTCTACTCTGGATTTAGTGACAAAAGCTGTAATGATGGGTACATGGTGAGAATAATGTGCACCAAATCCAGAGTAGAAACATAGGTTGTAAAATCACTCATTGAGATCACAGACAGCAGCCAGGGCAGCGAGATGCTCAGTAAGGGAGAAACCGTGATCACAATGAGAAGGGAAAATCTGATGACAGCAGCCCAACAGAATTAGCTTTCTAGAAGTATGGAGGAATGACAGAGCGAGCGTATCCTATGAAGGGTGAGAGAGGGCACTTCAGGGCAATAAAGGAGAGGAGCGCAAAGACAAACAGTAGCTAGGCATACAAGGCGGGACTTATTCAAATGCACCTCAATGTTGGGGCAAACGGAAGCTGCTTTTATAAAATATTTCACTATAATCTAATTGGAGTATTAAAGCAATATTAAAACAGGGGCACAGACCATCACATTGCCGCCTGCCCGGCACTCACTGCCTCTCATTCTCTGTAACACACAGCGCACAGCATGGATGAGAGGCAGTGAGTGCTGGGTATGAACAGCTGCTAGAGAGCTGAAATTGCAGGAGCGCGCAGGGACGAGAAGAAAGGACAGTATCCTGTTAGTGCAAGCTTTTGGTAAACGTCAGAGGAGGAGGGGTCAGGCGGCCATTTCAAAAAAGCCAGATGACATCAGTAAGTGTATTTTCTGCCAAAGTTTATTTAGAGGAAAATTTGGCTACAGTTTACTGTAAAGATTGTTATTTAACTAATCTAAATAAGTTAAAGTAATTTTTGGGTTGACTGTCCCTTTAAGTTTTGCGAAACAGTAATTAGAGCTCTGAAGTTGTGGTAATGATTCTAGCTTAAATCAAGTCTTAATACGAACGGTAAGCCCATGAGCGCAAACCCTCACAATATACACCTTATCACTTGGGCGCAAACATAATCTATCCATAAATTTTTGAAAAAAATATATGGACTTTAAACTATAATTTTTACTGTGTAAAAAGACAAAACAAGTTTGCATCGTACTTTTCATTATGTCACAATCTTCAAATTCTTTGAGAATATATATTCTCAAAAAACGGACACTTAAAAGTCACATCCACCTGGATAAGTTCCAGAGATGGATAGTATCTGTATGAGCCATATATGTCCATGATCCTTATCTTTATTACCTTTTCTCAAATATCCCTTTTTTTTGCAACTATACTTGGGGCTAGAATTCTCAAATAAGGTTAATAAAATCCGCCCCATTTGGCACAAATATTCACATTTTGGCCATTGCAAGCTATAACCCCTTAATGGCCAAGGCTTAATTCAAGTGAAAATTGTGCCCATAAGACACAATAACAAAGTCCTATAACACTGCTATATATATTCATCCTTCTGAATATTGCTCTAATTTGATATTCATGATACACATGTTTAATGCCACTCTGTTGCAATATACTGGCGATACACTGCAAGCCATAGCAATCATATTTGCAACATTACATTTGTATCTTGCCATTCCAATTAATGGTACTGCCATAAGGTTCAATTTTTAATTTTTAGTTTTTTATTTATAACTATCTTATTTTTAATCATTCTTTATATATACAATATGATTGTATATAATTTGAGTGCACGCTATTTCTTTGACACTATGAAAGTTGTTGCTTCATTCAGCTGACATACTATTGTAAATTTTGGCATCTTTTGGTACTCAGAATTGTATATGATTACCATAGTTACCGTTTCTATGCCGACCGGATGTAGCAACATTTGTCAACGTATTTCTATCACAAATTTTCTTGGCACTTATTATAATGCGGCACATTTTTGCTACAATAAGTCCCACAAATTAGTATGTCACTTTAACACGTTTGAAAGTGTAGAGTACACTATTTCATTATTAATTTCATGTTTGGTTTGTTGAATCCGTAAACCGGAAGTGAGGTAATACAACTTCCGGTTCCGGATAGCACTGTGGAACGCAATATGCGTTCCAAACTCGAAAAATTGGCGCACTTTTCCTTTGGAGAGACACTAAGGTTGATATGATGTAATTGATATGTAACACTATAAATGAGTTGAATTTTGTTTGTTTTGCATGCTGATGAAGGGGTTGTGAACCCCGAAAACGTTCCATTAAATTGTTTTTTTTTGTGGAAAAGTCCTGAGAGTGCATTCTTTTGCTTTCTATATATATATATATATATATATATATATATATATATATATATATATATATATATATATATATATATATATATATATATATATAAATATATATATATATATATATATATATATATATATATATAAATATATATATATATATATATATATATATATATAAAACACACAGAGAAAACCCAGCACTCACTTACAAGCTCTCAGCTAAGATTTAAAAGCAAAAATGGAAAGGTTAGTCACCGCATCTGGCCAAATGGGACAAGCTCAGGTACCACGTCAAGGTCCTTTCCAATACCTGAGACCCTAAAACAGCCACACAATGCAAGCTTTCAAATCCAAACAAACTGAAAACAAGGGAAGGGTGCACAGGAATATGTAACCACCCTAGACATATACAAAACACGGAAGGGAACTGCACTCTCATACCGGACTGGGTACACATCCCATGACCCTGCAACATGCTTAGCCCTGGGTGCCACTGGCACTCACAGGAAGCTGTGCTGTCCCCAGAGCCACAAGCAGTTAACCCCAGACAGGTTGAGAGCTTGTAAATGAGTGCTGGGTTTTCTGTGTGTGTTATATTAATTTGTTTTGCAATTTTCCCTATGGTTCTTGCACACAGACCTGTCTGGGGTTAACTGCTTGTGGCTCTGGGGACAGCACAGCTTCCTGTGAGTGCCAGTGGCACCCAGGGCTAAGCATGTTGCAGGGTCATAGGATGTGTACCCGGACCGGTATGAGAGTGCAGTTCCCTTCCGTGTTATATATATATAGCAGGTATTGGCAGGTGCACTCTCACTAACACTTTAGTTCCAAATGCCAGGGTGCTAGAATATGGTGTAGAATATGGAAATCAGGAGACAGCACTCACTGGTCTTGACAATACTGGATTTATTCAGTGATGTTTCGGGGAATATACCCCTTCATCAGGTCTGATGAAGGGGTGTATTCCCTGAAACGTCACTGAATAAATAAAACTGAATAAATAAAATAAAACAGAATTTATGCTTACCTGATAAATTACTTTCTCCAACGGTGTGTCCGGTCCACGGCGTCATCCTTACTTGTGGGAATATCTCTTCCCTAACAGGAAATGGCAAAGAGTCCCAGCAAAGCTGGCCATATAGTCCCTCCTAGGCTCCGCCCACCCCAGTCATTCAACCGACGGACAGGAGGAAAAATATAGGAGAAACCATATGGTACCGTGGTGACTGTAGTTAGAGAAAATAATTCATCAGACCTGATTAAAAAAACCAGGGCGGGCCGTGGGCCGGACACACCGTTGGAGAAAGTAATTTATCAGGTAAGCATAAATTCTGTTTTCTCCAACATTGGTGTGTCCGGTCCACGGCGTCATCCTTACTTGTGGGAACCAATACCAAAGCTTTAGGACACGGATGAAGGGAGGGAGCAAATCAGGTTACCTAAACGGAAGGCACCACGGCTTGCAAAACCTTTCTCCCAAAAATAGCCTCCGAAGAAGCAAAAGCATCAAATTTGTAAAATTTGGCAAAAGTGTGCAGTGAAGACCAAGTCGCTGCCTTACATATCTGGTCAACAGAAGCCTCGTTCTTGAAGGCCCATGTGGAAGCCACAGCCCTAGTGGAGTGAGCTGTGATTCTGTCAGGAGGCTGCCGTCCGGCAGTCTCATAAGCCAATCGGATGATGCTTTTAAGCCAAAGGAAAGAGAGGTAGAAGTTGCTTTTTGACCTCTCCTTTTACCAGAATAGACGACAAACAGAGAAGATGTTTGTCTGAACTCTTTTGTAGCTTCTAAGTAGAATTTTAGAGCACGGACTACATCTAAATTGTGTAGCAAACGTTCCTTCTTTGAAACTGGTTTCGGACACAAAGAAGGTACAACTATCTCCTGGTTAATATTCTTGTTGGAAGCAACCTTAGGAAGAAAACCAGGCTTAGTACGCAAAACAACCTTATCTGAATGGAACACCAGATAGGGCGGAGTACACTGCAGAGCAGATAACTCTGAAACTCTTCTAGCAGAAGAAATAGCAACCAAAAACAAAACTTTCCAAGATAATAACTTAATATCTATGGAATGTAGAGGTTCAAACGGAACCCCTTGAAAAACTAGATTTAGACTCCAGGGAGGAGTCAAAGGTCTGTAAACAGGCTTGATCCTAACCAGAGCCTGAACAAATGCTTGAACATCTGGCACAGCTGCCAGTCGTTTGTGTAGTAAGACAGATAGAGCAGAAAGCTGTCCCTTTAGAGAACTCGCAGATAATCCTTTATCCAAACCTTCTTGCAGAAAGGAAAGAATCTTAAGAATTTTTATCTTATTCCATGGGAATCCCTTGGATTCACACCAACAGATATATCTTTTCCATATTTTATGGTAAATCTTTCTAGTTACCGGTTTTCTGGCCTGAACCAGAGTATCTATCACAGAATCTGAAAACCCACGCTTTGATAGAATCAAGCGTTCAATCTCCAAGCCGTCAGCTGGAGGGAGACCAGATTTGGATGTTCGAATGGACACTGAACAAGAAGGTCCTGTCTCAAAGGTAGCTTCCATGGTGGAACCGATGACATATTCACCAGGTCTGCATACCAAGTCCTGCGTGGCCACGCAGGAGCTATCAAGATCACCGAGGCCCTCTCCTGCTTGATCCTGGCTACCAGCCTGGGAATGAGAGGAAACGGTGGAAACACATAAGCTAGGTTGAAGGTCCAAGGTGCTACTAGTGCATCCACTAGAGTCGCCTTGGGATCCCTGGATCTGGACCCGTAGCAAGGAACCTTGAAGTTCTGACGAGACGCCATCAGATCCATGTCTGGAATGCCCCATAATTGAGTCAACTGGGCAAAGATCTCCGGGTGGAGTTCCCACTCCCCCGGATGGAATGTCTGACGACTCAGATAATCCGCTTCCCAGTTTTCCACACCTGGGATGTGGATCGCAGATAGATGGCAGGAGTGATCCTCCGCCCATTGTATTATTTTGGTCACTTCTTTCATTGCTAGGGAACTCCTTGTTTCCCCCCTGATGATTGATATATGCAACAGTCGTCATGTTGTCTGATTGAAATCTTATGAATCTGGCCTTTGCAAGCTGAGGCCAAGCCCTGAGAGCATTGAATATCGCTCTTAGTTCCAGAATGTTTATCGGGA
Source organism: Bombina bombina (assembly GCF_027579735.1). Lineage (NCBI taxonomy): Eukaryota > Metazoa > Chordata > Amphibia > Anura > Bombinatoridae > Bombina > Bombina bombina. Next base: position 633,585,905 of record NC_069501.1, read on the forward strand.
GAAGAGATTCTTCCCGAGACCATAGTCCCTGAGCTTTCAGGGATTCCCAGACCGCGCCCCAGCCCACTAAACTGGCGTCGGTCGTGACAATGACCCACTCTGGTCTGCGGAAGCTCATTCCCTGGGATAGATGGTCCAGGGTCAGCCACCAACGGAGTGAATCTCTGGTCTTCTGATCTACTTGAATCACTGGAGACAAGTCTGTATAGTCCCCATTCCACTGTTTGAGCATGCACAGTTGTAATGGTCTCAGATGAATTCGTGCAAAAGGAACTATGTCCATTGCTGCAACCATCAACCCTACTACTTCCATGCACTGAGCTATGGAAGGACGTGGAACAGAGTGAAGAACTTGACAAGTGCTTAGAAGTTTTGACTTTCTGACATCTGTCAGAAAAATCCTCATTTCTAAGGAATCTATTATTGTTCCCAAGAAGGGAACTCTTGTTGACGGAGACAGAGAACTTTTTTCTATGTTCACCTTCCATCCGTGAGATCTGAGAAAGGCCAGAACGATGTCTGTATGAGCCTTTGCTCTTGAAAGGGACGACGCCTGTATTAGAATGTCATCCAAGTACGGTACTACTGCAATGCCCCTCGGTCTTAGAACCGCTAGAAGGGACCCGAGTACCTTTGTGAAAATCCTTGGAGCAGTGGCTAACCCGAATGGGAGGGCCACAAACTGGTAATGTTTGTCCAGAAAGGCGAACCTTAGGAACTGATGATGTTCTTTGTGGATAGGAATATGTAAGTACGCATCCTTTAGATCCACGGTAGTCATAAATTGACCTTCCTGGATAGTGGGTAGAATCGTTCGAATGGTTTCCATTTTGAACGATGGTACCCTGAGAAATTTGTTTAGGATCTTCAAATCCAGAATTGGTCTGAAGGTTCCCTCTTTTTTGGGAACTACGAACAGAATTGAATAAAATCCCATTCCTTGTTCCGTCATTGGAACCGGGTGTATCACTCCCATCTTTAACAGGTCTTCTACACAATGTAAGAACGCCTGTCTCTTTATTTGGTTTAAGGATAAGTGAGACATGTGGAACCTTCCCCTTGGGGGTAGTTCCCTGAATTCCAGAAGATAACCCTGAGAAACTATTTCTAGTGCCCAGGGATCCTGAACATCTCTTGCCCAAGCCTGAGCAAAGAGAGAGAGTCTGCCCCCTACTAGATCCGGTCCCGGATCGGGGGCTACTCCTTCATGCTGTTTTGATAGCAGCAGCAGGCTTCTTGGCCTGCTTACCCTTGTTCCAGCCTTGCATAGGTTTCCAGGCTGGTTTGGGCTGTGAGGCATTACCCTCTTGCTTAGAGGATGCAGAATTAGAGGCCGGTCCGTTCCTGAAATTGCGAAAGGAACGAAAATTAGACTTATTCTTGGCCTTGAAAGGCCTATCTTGTGGAAGGGCGTGGCCCTTTCCCCCAGTGATGTCTGAGATAATCTCTTTCAATTCTGGCCCAAAGAGAGTTTTACCTTTGAAAGGGATGTTAAGCAATTTTGTCTTGGATGATACATCTGCTGACCAAGACTTTAGCCAAAGCGCTCTGCGCGCCACAATTGCAAACCCTGAATTTTTCGCCGCTAATCTAGCTAATTGCAAAGCGGCATCTAAAATAAAGGAGTTGGCCAACTTAAGTGCGTGAACTCTGTCCATAACCTCCTCATATGGAGTCTCTCTACTGAGCGACTTTTCTAGTTCCTCGAACCAGAACCACGCTGCTGTAGTGACAGGAACAATGCACGAAATGGGTTGTAGAAGGTAACCTTGCTGTACAAAAATCTTTTTAAGCAAACCTTCCAATTTTTTATCCATAGTATCTTTGAAAGCACAACTATCCTCGATAGGAATAGTAGTTTGCTTGTTTAGAGTAGAAACTGCCCCCTCGACCTTAGGAACTGTCTGCCATAAGTTCTTTCTGGGGTCGACCATAGGAAATAATTTCTTAAATATAGGGGGGGGGAACAAAAGGTATGCCGGGCTTCTCCCACTCCTTATTCACTATGTCCGCCACCCGCTTGGGTATAGGAAAAGCGTCGGGGTGCACCGGAACCTCTAGAAACTTGTCCATCTTGCATAATTTCTCTGGAATGACCAAGTTGTCACAATCATCCAGAGTAGATAACACCTCCTTAAGCAGTGCGCGGAGATGTTCTAATTTAAATTTAAATGTCACAACGTCAGGTTCAGCTTGTTGAGAAATTTTTCCTGAATCTGAAATTTCCCCATCTGACAAAACCTCCCTCATGGCCACTTCAGATTGGTGTGAGGGTATGACAGAACAATTATCATCAGCGCCCTCCTGCTCTTCAGTGTTTAAAACAGAGCAATCACGCTTTCTTTGATATGCAGGCATTATGGATAAAATATTTGCTATGGAGTTATCCATTACAGCCGTCAATTGTTGCATGGTAATAAGCATTGGCGCGCTAGATGTACTAGGGGCCTCCTGCGTGGGCAAAACTGGTGTAGACACAGTAGGAGATGATGTAGTATCATGTCTACTCCCCTCATCTGAGGAATCATCTTGGGCAATTTCATTATCTGTGGCAGTACTGTCCTTACTTTGTTTGGACGCTATGGCACAATTATCACACAATTTTGAATGGGGAGACACATTGGCTTTCATACATATAGAACATAGCTTATCCGAAGGCACAGACATGTTAAACAGGCTTAAACTTGTCAATAAAGCACAAAAACCGTTTTAAAACAAAACCGTTACTGTCTCTTTAAATTTTAAACAGAACACACTTTATTACTGAATATGTGAAAAAGTATGAAGGAATTGTTCAAAATTTACCAAAATTTCACCACAGTGTCTTAAAGCATTAACAGTATTGCATACCAATTTTCAGAGCTTTAACCCTTAAAATAACGGAACCGGAGCCGTTTACAAATTTAACCCCTATACAGTCCCAGCTACAGCCTTTGCTGTGACCTAACCAAGCCCAGAGGGGAATACGATACCAAATGACGCCTTCTAGAAACTTTTCCAACCACTTTCAGGTCCTCACACATGCATCTGCACGTCTTGCTCTCAAAAACAACTGCGCAGTAATGGCGCGAAAATGAGGCTCAGCCTACAACTGGGAAGGCCCTCCCTGACTGGAAAAGGTGTCTAACATAGTGCCTGACGTTAAAAAACGTTCCCCAAGTATGTAAGTGTGAATTATCAGCATAAACATGTATAAAATGTCCAAATAAAGAAATCGATTTAGCCCATAAAAGTGTCTACCAGTTTTATAGCCCATATTAAGCCCTTTATTCTGTTTGAAACTAAGAAAATGGCTTACCGGTCCCCATGAGGGGAAATGACAGCCTTCCAGCATTACACAGTCTTGTTAGAAATATGGCTAGTCATACCTTAAGCAGAAAAGTCTGCTAACTGTTTCCCCCAACTGAAGTTACTTCATCTCAACAGTCCTATGTGGAAACAGCAATCGATTTTAGTTACTGTCTGCTAAAATCATCTTCCTCTCACAAACAGAAATCTTCATCCTTTTCTGCTTCAGAGTAAATAGTACATACCAGCACTATTTTAAAATAACAAACTCTTGATAGTAGAATAAAAAAAACTACATTTAAACACCACATACTCTTAACCATCTCCGTGGAGATGTTGCCTGTGCAACGGCAAAGAGAATGACTGGGGTGGGCGGAGCCTAGGAGGGACTATATGGCCAGCTTTGCTGGGACTCTTTGCCATTTCCTGTTGGGGAAGAGAATATCCCACAAGTAAGGATGATGCCGTGGACCGGACACACCAATGTTGGAGAAATCCAGTATTGTCAAGACCAGTGAGTGCTGTCTCCTGATATATATATATATATATTTTATTATTTAATATTCTTTTCTTAAGGTTTCGCAGAAATTCCAACAGCAATGAAAGACATTACTAGAATCAAAATTACAATATAGCTGTACAATATATATTGGGAAAGATAGAGTGATCAGCAATTGTCATGTCACAGGAATAACACAGTCATAGAAACAATTTGCAAAGCAAACAAATAGCCTAATATCTAAATAAAAGTTAAATCAATAAAAGAACAAGGCATATATTATAAGGGAACTTAAGGAATGTGGTAACTACTGGTCCAGCCATTCATGGACCTTCTAGAAAGTTAGAACTGTGTCAGATGGTAGTTACAGCATAGGCCACTTTTGGGCCTTTTGAAAAACTTCTAAATTCAAATCTAGTGAAACTAAATATATGAATTGTAGGTACTCAAGGTGCACGGTATATCATAGTGTCACTACTAAGTTAGAGAAGACCGAAAGGATAACATTGCATAAATATAATTATCAGATATTGCTCTGGAAAGACTAAAGGCAAAGTCAGATCATGTATGTATTACCAAAGAGGGCAATAGAGTGAGCATACTTCATGTCATAATTATAAGCCAGGTGACAAAGTGGATTAAGGGCAGAAACCAAATATGAATGTGGGTTAATTATAAAAGAATTCAGTGCATGAGGATGGGCAAGCTGTTCTCTATGGTTTCAAACATACATTTTCATTTATTTAGTGATGTTTTAGGGACAAACCAATGGTCTGAGAAAGGGGAGTATGTCCTTGAAACATCACTAAGTAAATGGCAATTTATGCTTGAAGTCCAGTGAGTGTGGTCCTCCTTTCAATATACAGTAGATATACACACACACACACACACACACACACACACACAAAGGGGTCAAAATATCTCAAATGAAGAGCAAGAGAAGGGAAATGTAAATTACACAAGCACATGTTTTGATCAAAATGTGGAAATAAAACTGCATTTGAATATTTATTTCGGGGTAGTAATTACCTTAATATTATATAATGGGGCATAGTAGATCTTTTTGTCACTTATTATTGTAACCTTATTCCATCTAAATACAAGGTATTGTGTGAATGACGACTGGTTTCTAACAATTTCATCCTGGATGTAGTGGGAGAATAGCAACATACATACATTATTATCATCATCATCATCATCAGGTATTTGTAGAGCGCCAACAGATTCCGCAGCGCTGTAAACATAGTCAGTATACAGGATAGCTTTTACAGGGATCAAGTGGGTAGAGGGCCCTGCCGAGAGTTTCACTGTTGTAGTCGGCTCTTATGAAGGCGATCTGCAAACAGCTGGGCTCATAGGCTTACATTCTAAGGGGTTCAAGGGTAAAGCAATGGAGTTAGGAAAGGTTAGTGTTGGTTGTAAGCATCCCTGAATAGTAGAGTTTTTAGGGAGCGCTTGAAGCTGTTAAAACTAGGTTGAGAGTCTTGTAAAGCGAGGCAGGGAGTTCCACAAGATGGGGGCCAGTCTGGAAAAGTCCTGTAAATGGGAATGTGAGGAAGTAACAAGAGAGGAGGAGATCCTGAGCTGATCGAAGGGGACGGGAGGGAGAGTATCTGGACACAAGTTCTGAATGTAGGGGGGAGCAGTGCAGTTGAGAGCTTTGTATGTCAGAGTGAGGATTGTGTGTTTAATCCTAGAGGCAAGAGGAAGCCAGTGAAGGGATTGGCAGAGAGGCACAGCAGATGAAGATCGACGAGTAAGGAAGATGAGCCTGGCAGAGGCATTCATTATGGATTGTAAAGGAGCTATGCAGCAGCTAGGTAGACCATACATATACTGTCTCCTAAACAAGACTGTGTGAACCAGATTTGTGCACTTAAATATTTTCACATACTGTATGAATTATTTATATATTCTTTTGTATGCTTTAATATTATGTATTCAATTTAGTAACCAGAGACACGTTGTAAGCGCCACACTTATAACACTAGATTTGTTGTCCATCCATTGTAAAAACAAAACAATACAGAAAGCTTTAATTGACTGAATAATTACTAAAACAAAGAAAAGAGCCACAAAAATAATACCCATCTATGTAAAGATTATCGACTCTCATCATTAGCCAACACAGACAGTGGTTTTGAGGTATTAATACTTACTGGTTGAGTACAAAAGAGTTGTAACATCTTAGGTAAGGTTTTCCACTGTCCAAAAGATACAAAAAGCTGAAAGAAAAATATATTACTTAGTAAGCTCTTTCACATTACAGTCTTCTTTAAAAAGAGACATTAAACTGCTGAGTACAACTACAACTGAATGGTTACTACTGCCTATGCTATTGTGTTCCCCCTGTTCTTACAGCTGTCTTTGAAGTAATTATCTTATTTTAACCCCAAATACATATTAGCTAGTGAAGCTCTGCATCTTCACACTGGGAGCCGCCATCTTGGAGCTTATATTTGTTATGCAACTTTTAAACTGTGAAATAAACTGCACATTTTTTACACTTCTGCTCTCTGTTATGCGAGTTAAACTCAAGTGAAAAGTACAGATGCAAAAAAGCAGATCTGTTAAAGTACACCGCTCCTATCACAGGCTGCAACAATGCGTTAACTACAAGATGGCGGCGCCCAGTATAAAATGCAGAGCTTTACCAGCAGGATTCTGTAATGAGTTAAAATAAGAGAACAGCTTTAAAGAGAGTAGCAGGCACAGGAGACAAAACAATAGCATGGTGAGTAGTAACCAACCTACTGTAGTTGTATTCAGCAGTTTAATGCCCCTTTAAAGGGACATAATACTCGTATGTTAAATCACTTGAAAGTAATGCAGCATAACTGTAAAAAGCCGACATTAAAAAAATTATTACCTGAACATCGCTCTAGTCAAATCTAAACTTTCATGATTCAGATACAGCAAGCAATGTACTTCCATTAACAAATGGTGCACAGTCTTTTTATATTTACACTTTTTGTGTCACCAACTCCTACTGAGCATGTGGAAGAATTCACAGAATACACGTATATACATTTGTGATTGGCTGATGGCTATCACATGGTACAGGGGGAGTGGAAATAGACATAACTTTGAAACTTGTCAGAAAAAAACTCTACTAATCATTTAAAGTTCCGACTAAGTGCTATTGCATTGTCTTGTTATCATGCATTTGTTCATTATACAAATCTACTATATTTACTTGTCCTTTAAACTGAATAGGAAAATAACATGTTTGTGCCGGCATATGCCAGATGCACACTCCCTTGCAAGTCCTGGGACTAGCATCTTTTACAGTGGGGTGTGAATACTTAGAACGTTTTGAGGTAAATATCTTCCTTTTTTACATAGAGATGTTCAGGAGATATTTTCTAGTCACCTTTTTACAGCTATGCTGCATCACTTTCAAACGCTTCAACATTTGGGTATCATGTCCCTTTAAGGGACAGTAAGCATGATTTAGAAAAATAGTCAAAAGGTAAAAACATTGCAGAACCCCCCCCATTAACTACTGATTATTTTAATAATTATTTATATTATATCCTAATATGCAATGTTATTTGATTATATACAATTTTAATTTATAAGTGTTTCAGCCACACCTTTGTTAACAGGTGCAGAAAATCTAGCACATATCCATGAAATCCCAATAAGCAAACATTGGCTTAATGACTTTAACAGTGGCACTGTCATAGGATAACACCTTTGCCACAAGTAAGTTTGTGAAATGTCTGCCCTACTAGATCTGCCCCAGTCAACTATAAGTGCTATTATTGTGAAGTGGAAGCGTCTAGGAGAAACAGCAGCCCAGTCACAAAGTGGTAGACCACGCAAACTCAGAGTGTGTTTCTGCTGTGTGCTGAAGCGTGTTGTGCGTAAAAATCACCAATCATCTGTTGCATTATTCACTACATAGTTCCAAACTGCCTCTGGAAGCAACATCAGCACAAAAATTGTGGAACAGTAGCTTGATAAAATGGGTTTCCATTAGGCATGTGCATTTAGAGGTTTCAGATGCAGAAGGCGGCAGATTCTGGCGGCATTTGGCTCTCTTCAGAGCAGGATTTTGTCTTGTCAAACTGCAACATACAAAGATCTGTGCAAATCCAGATCTTAGTGTGTTGTACTTTCACAAGAAGAAAATTTGTCTTCGAAAAGAGCCGAACGCCACGAGCGGTAACCTTCTTCCACATTAGGAGGCATCCGAAACCTCCAAAAACGCATCTTGAATCCATGCTATGATGAATATAAAGGTTGTTTTGAATTTGCTTTGAGCAGATTGATTCTATTTCTGATTTTGCAATGAAGTGGCTTTGGTAAGCTAAGTGCCCTTTCTGAAGATATTAACAGGTGCCGTTTCTATAACTGATATTGTAACTAGTAGTAACAGAACTAACTAAATCAAGAACAAGAGGAGGCCAATATTAAGGGGAGGACCCCATTTAGACTTCTAGATGGATTTCTACCTATTATGAGATTATATTGCAGGTTCTGGTATACAGTTTAATTTGAATTTGAGAAAGATGTTGGCAATGCTGTGAAGTGATTAAAGGGACAGTCTAATCCAAAATAAATGTTCAAGATCCAAATAGGGCATGCAATTTTAAACAACTTTCCAATTTACTTTTATCACCAATTTTCCTTTGTTCTCTTGGTATTCTTAGTTGAAAGCTAAACCTAGGAGGTTCATATGCTAATTTCTTTCATGTAATTAGCAAGAGTCCATGAGCTAGTGACGTATGGGATATACATTCCTACCAGGAGGGGCAAAGTTTCCCAAACCTCAAAATGCCTATAAATACACCCCTCACCACACCCACAATTCAGTTTTACAAACTTTGCCTCCGATGGAGGTGGTGAAGTAAGTTTGTGCTAGATTCTACGTTGATATGCGCTCCGCAGCAAGTTGGAGCCCGGTTTTCCTCTCAGCGTGCAGTGAATGTCAGAGGGATGTGAGGAGTATTGCCTATTTGAATGCAGTGATCTCCTTCTAAGGGGTCTATTTCATAGGTTCTCTGTTATCGGTCGTAGAGATTCATCTCTTACCTCCCTTTTCAGATCGACGATATACTCTTATATATACCATTACCTCTGCTGATTCTCGTTTCAGTACTGGTTTGGCTATCTACTATATGTAGATGAGTGTCCTGGGGTAAGTAAGTCTTATTTTCTGTGACACTCCTAGCTATGGTTGGGCACTTTGTTTATAAAGTTCTAAATATATGTATTCAAACATTTATTTGCCTTGACTCAGAATGTTCAACTTTCCTTATTTTCAGACAGTCAGTTTCATATTTGGGATAATGCATTTTAACATTTTTCTTACCTTAAAATTTGACTTTTTCCCTGTGGGCTGTTAGGCTCGCGGGGGCTGAAAATGCTTCATTTTATTGCGTCATTCTTGGCGCGGACTTTTTTGGCGCAAAAATTCTATTTCCGTTTCCGGCGTCATACGTGTCGCCGGAAGTTGCGTAATTTTTTGACGTTATTTTGCGCCAAAAATGTCGGCGTTCCGGATGTGGCGTCATTTTTGGCGCCAAAAAGCATTTAGGCGCCAAATAATGTGGGCGTCTTATTTGGCGCGAAAAAATATGGGCGTCACTTTTGTCTCCACATTATTTAAGTCTCATTTTTTATTGCTTCTGGTTGCTAGAAGCTTGTTCTTTGGCATTTTTTCCCATTCCTGAAACTGTCATTTAAGGAATTTGATCAATTTTGCTTTATATATATGTTGTTTTTTCTCTTACATATTGCAAGATGTCTCACGTTGCATCTGAGTCAGAAGATACTACAGGAAAATCGCTGTCAAGTGCTGAATCTACCAAAGCTAAGTGTATCTGCTGTAAACTTTTGGTAGCTATTTCTCCAGCTGTTGTTTGTATTGATTGTCATGACAAACTTGTTAAAGCAGATAATATTTCCTTTAGTAAAGTACCATTGCCTGTTGCAGTTCCTTCAACATCTAAGGTGCAGAATGTTCCTGATAATATAAGAGATTTTGTTTCTGAATCCATAAAGAAGGCTATGTCTGTTATTTCTCCTTCTAGTAAACGTAAAAAATCTTTTAAAACTTCTCTCCCTACAGATGAATTTTTAACTGAACATCATCATTCTGATTCTGATGATTCCTCTGGTTCAGAGGATTCTGTCTCAGAGGTTGATACTGATAAATCTTCATATTTATTTAAAATGGAATTTATTCGTTCTTTACTTAAAGAAGTACTAATTGCTTTAGAAATAGAGGATTCTGGTCCTCTTGATACTAAATCTAAACGTTTAAATAAGGTTTTTAAATCTCCTGTAGTTATTCCAGAAGTTTTTCCTGTCCCTGATGCTATTTCTGCAGTAATTTCCAAAGAATGGGATAATTTGGGTAATTCATTTACTCCTTCTAAACGTTTTAAGCAATTATATCCTGTGCCGTCTGACAGACTAGAATTTTGGGACAAGATCCCTAAAGTTGATGGGGCTATTTCTACCCTTGCTAAACGTACTACTATTCCTACGTCAGATGGTACTTCGTTTAAGGATCCTCTAGATAGGAAAATTGAGTCCTTTCTAAGAAAAGCTTATCTGTGTTCAGGTAATCTTCTTAGACCTGCTATATCTTTGGCTGATGTTGCTGCAGCTTCAACTTTTTGGTTGGAAACTTTAGCGCAACAAGTAACACATCGTGATTCTCATGATATTATTATTCTTCTTCAACATGCTAATAATTTTATCTGTGATGCCATTTTTGATATTATCAGAGTTGATGTCAGGTTTATGTCTCTAGCTATTTTAGCTAGAAGAGCTTTATGGCTTAAAACTTGGAATGCTGATATGGCTTCTAAATCAACTTTACTTTCCATTTCTTTCCAGGGTAACAAATTATTTGGTTCTCAGTTGGATTCCATTATTTCAACTGTTACTGGTGGGAAAGGAACTTTTTTACCACAGGATAAAAAATCTAAAGGTAAAAACAGGGCTAATATTCGTTTTCGTTCCTTTCGTTTCAACAAAGAACAAAAGCCTGATCCTTCATCCTCAGGAGCAGTTTCAGTTTGGAGACCATCTCCAGTTTGGAATAAATCCAAGCCAGCTAGAAAGGCAAAGCCTGCTTCTAAGTCCACATGAAGGTGCGGCCCTCATTCCAGCTCAGCTGGTAGGGGGCAGGTTACGTTTTTTCAAGGAAATTTGGATCAATTCTGTTCACAATCTTTGGATTCAGAGCATTGTTTCAGAAGGGTACAGAATTGGTTTCAAGTTGAGACCTCCTGCAAAGAGATTTTTTCTTTCCCGTGTCCCAGTAAATCCAGTAAAAGCTCAAGCATTTCTGAAATGTGTTTCAGATCTAGAGTTGACTGGAGTAATTATGCCAGTTCCAGTTCCGGAACAGGGGATGGGGTTTTATTCAAATCTCTTCATTGTACCAAAGAAGGAGAATTCTTTCAGACCAGTTCTGGATCTAAAAATATTGAATCGTTATGTAAGGATACCAACGTTCAAGATGGTAACTGTAAGGACTATCTTACCTTTTGTTCAGCAAGGGAATTATATGTCCACAATAGATTTACAGGATGCATATCTGCATATTCCGATTCATCCAGATCATTATCAGTTTCTGAGATTCTCGTTTCTGGACAAGCATTACCAGTTTGTGGCTCTGCCGTTTGGCCTAGCTACAGCTCCAAGAATTTTTACAAAGGTTCTCGGTGCCCTGCTGTCTGTAATCAGAGAACAGGGTATTGTGGTATTTCCTTATTTGGACGATATCTTGGTACTTGCTCAGTCTTTACATTTAGCAGAATCTCATACGAATCGACTTGTGTTGTTTCTTCAAGATCATGGTTGGAGGATCAATTTACCAAAAAGTTCTTTGATTCCTCAGACAAGGGTAACCTTTCTGGGTTTCCAGATGGATTCAGTGTCCATGACTCTGTCTTTAACAGACAAGAGACGTCTAAAGTTGATTACAGCTTGTCGAAACCTTCAGTCATAATCATTCCCTTCGGTAGCCTTATGCATGGAAATTCTAGGTCTTATGACTGCTGCATCGGACGCGATCCCCTTTGCTCGTTTTCACATGCGACCTCTTCAGCTCTGTATGCTGAAGCAATGGTGCAAGGATTACACGAAGATATCTCAATTAATATCTTTAAAACCGATTGTTCGACACTCTCTAACATGGTGGACAGATCACCATTGTTTAATTCAGGGGGCTTCTTTTGTGCTTCCGACCTGGACTGTAATTTCAACAGATGCAAGTCTCACAGGTTGGGGAGCTGTGTGGGGATCTCTGACGGCACAAGGAGTTTGGGAATCTCAGGAGGTGAGATTACCGATCAATATTTTGGAACTCCGTGCAATTTTCAGAGCTCTTCAGTTTTGGCCTCTTCTGAAGAGAGAATCGTTCATTTGTTTTCAGACAATGTCACAACTGTGGCATACATCAATCATCAAGGAGGGACTCACAGTCCTCTGGCTATGAAAGAAGTATCTCGAATTTTGGTTTGGGCGGAATCCAGCTCCTGTCTAATCTCTGCGGTTCATATCCCAGGTGTAGACAATTGGGAAGCGGATTATCTCAGTCGCCAAACGTTGCATCCGGGCGAATGGTCTCTTCACCCAGAGGTATTTCTTCAGATTGTTCAAATGTGGGAACTTCCAGAAATAGATCTGATGGCGTCCCATCTAAACAAGTAACTTCCCAGGTATCTGTCCAGATCCCGGGATCCTCAGGCGGAGGCAGTGGATGCATTATCACTTCCTTGGAAGTATCATCCTGCCTATATCTTTCCGCCTCTAGTTCTTCTTCCAAGAGTAATCTCCAAGATTCTGAAGGAATGCTCGTTTGTTCTGCTGGTAGCTCCGGCATGGCCTCACAGGTTTTGGTATGCGGATCTTGTCCGGATGGCCTCTTGCCAACCGTGGACTCTTCCGTTAAGACCAGACCTTCTGTCACAAGGTCCTTTTTTCCATCAGGATCTGAAATCCTTAAATTTAAAGGTATGGAGATTGAACGCTTGATTCTTGGTCAAAGAGGTTTCTCTGACTCTGTGATTAATACTATGTTACAGGCTCGTAAATCTGTATCTCGAGAGATATATTATAGAGTCTGGAAGACTTATATTTCTTGGTGTCTTTCTCATCATTTTTCCTGGCATTCTTTTAGAATACCGAGAATTTTACAGTTCCTTCAGGATGGTTTAGATAAAGGTTTGTCCGCAAGTTCTTTGAAAGGACAAATCTCTGCTCTTTCTGTTCTTTTTCACAGAAAGATTGCTATTCTTCCTGATATTCATTGTTTTGTACAAGCTTTGGTTCGTATAAAACCTGTCATTAAGTCAATTTCTCCTCCTTGGAGTTTGAATTTGGTTCTGGGAGCTCTTCAAGCTCCTCCGTTTGAACCTATGCATTCATTGGACATTAAATTACTTTCTTGGAAAGTTTTGTTCCTTTTGGCCATCTCTTCTGCCAGAAGAGTTTCTGAATTATCTGCTCTTTCTTGTGAGTCTCCTTTTCTGATTTTTCATCAGGATAAGGCGGTGTTGCGAACTTCTTTTGAATTTTTACCTAAAGTTGTGAATTCCAACAACATTAGTAGAGAAATTGTGGTTCCTTCATTATGTCCTAATCCTAAGAATTCTAAGGAGAAATCGTTGCATTCTTTGGATGTTGTTAGAGCTTTGAAATATTATGTTGAAGCTACGAAATCTTTTCGTAAGACTCCTAGTCTATTTGTTATCTTTTCCGGTTCTAGAAAAGGCCAGAAAGCTTCTGCCATTTCTTTGGCATCTTGGTTGAAATCTTTAATTCATCTTGCCTATGTTGAGTCGGGTAAAACTCTGCCTCAGAGAATTACAGCTCATTCTACTAGGTCAGTTTCTACTTCCTGGGCGTTTAGGAATGAAGCTTCGGTTGACCAGATCTGCAAAGCAGCGACTTGGTCCTCTTTGCATACTTTTACTAAATTCTACCATTTTGATGTATTTTCTTCTTCTGAAGCAGTTTTTGGTAGAAAAGTACTTCAGGCAGCGGTTTCAGTTTGAATCTTCTGCTTATGTTTTTCATTAAACTTTATTTTGGGTGTGGATTATTTTCAGCAGGAATTGGCTGTCTTTATTTTATCCCTCCCTCTCTAGTGACTCTTGTGTGGAAAGATCCACTTCTTGGGTAGTCATTATCCCATACGTCACTAGCTCATGGACTCTTGCTAATTACATGAAAGAAAACATAATTTATGTAAGAACTTACCTGATAAATTCATTTCTTTCATATTAGCAAGAGTCCATGAGGCCCGCCCTTTTTTTGTGGTGGTTATGATTTTGTATAAAGCACAATTATTCCAATTCCTTATTTTATATGCTTTCGCACTTTTTTATCACCCCACTTCTTGGCTATTCGTTAAACTGAATTGTGGGTGTGGTGAGGGGTGTATTTATAGGCATTTTGAGGTTTGGGAAACTTTGCCCCTCCTGGTAGGAATGTATATCCCATACGTCACTAGCTCATGGACTCTTGCTAATATGAAAGAAATGAATTTATCAGGTAAGTTCTTACATAAATTATGTTTTCTTAGAACTTGAAGGCCGCCTATAATCTGAATGAATTGACAGTTTTTCACCACTAGAGGGCATTTGTTCATGTGTTTCATATAGATAACATTGAGCTCACGCACGTGAAGTTACCTAGGAGTGAGCAGCGATTGGTTAAAATGCAAGTCTGTCAAAAGAACTGAAACAAGGGGGCAGTTTCCAGAGGCTTAGATACAAGGTAATTACAGAGGTAAAATTTGTATTATAACTGTGTTGGTTGTGCAAAACTGGGGAATGGGTAATAAAGGGATTATCTATCTTTTTAAACAACAAAAATTCTGGTGTTGACTGTCTCTTTAACAACTCAGTAGTGTAGGACCCAGTGGCAGCTGAAACATTCAAGAAGCATGATTACAGTTGACTGGTAAATAATTCATAAGTCTCAGATAATGAAAATGCATTGATTAAACACTTCAACATGTGTACTCAGATAAAACAAAAATATTTATGTTGTAATAGATGTTATAGCTTTTGGAAACTAAATTAACCTCTTCCTGTCAGGGCAAGGGTCTTAAATCAGAACAAATTTCTGATGTAAACACTTGCTTGAAAAATTAAATCACGCGATCCTCTATGTTATCACGTGATTTCAAGGCAGTGATCAGATAAAGGACTGTCTATGATGCTATATACTCCCCTCAAGCCCAATTTCCCATAAAAAAAAAAAAAAGGAGGAGGGTGCAGGATGCTAAACGTTCTATGACGTCCTAATGGTGTTAAAGAACAGTGCTGTTAGGACGGCATGGAAGGTCCTAACAGCGTTAAGCACTACATTTTCTCATTCGACCACTTCAGGACACTTCGCAAAAGGTCTAAAATAATAATTTATTTCTGAAAATTAATCCTCTAAAGCAGACATCCTCAAACTTGGCCCTCCAGAGGTTTTGGAACTACATTTCCCATGATGCTCAGCCAGCTGATATGCTGGCTGAGCATCAATGGAAATGTAGTTCCAAAACCTCTGGAGGGCCAAGTTTGAGGATGTCTGCTCTAAAGCATATTACATATGATAACTTTCTTTTCTCGAGCCAGAATGGCAATCTGTATTTGATTGAGAAAATATACAGTAAACAGTGTAAACAAATGAAGATGTTTAAATCAAGTTTACCTACTTTCAATACAATGTAGAGTAGAGCCAATAATACTCCAAAATGCCAACCAGTTCCACGATCTTGATCACCATAATCAGACAGATAACGGAACCAAACCGGTACTGGAACAAGGCTGCAATAATACTGAGCACACTCTTCTAAACACATGTGCCAGTAGCCCTGCAAAAGATATATTCACATTACGCAACACAAGTATATATTAATTCCATATTAAGATGAATTGCTTTTCATTTTTTTATCTTTACTTCAAATTTATTTACATTTTACCTATAATAAGATTATAAAACAAAAACAGAATTTATGCTTACCTGATAAATTACTTTCTCCAACGGTGTGTCCGGTCCACGGCGTCATCCTTACTTGTGGGTTATTCTCTTCCCCAACAGGAAATGGCAAAGAGTCCCAGCAAAGCTGGTCACATGATCCCTCCTAGGCTACGCCCACCCCAGTCATTCGACCGACGGACAGGAGGAAATATATATAGGAGAAACCATATGATACCGTGGTGACTGTAGTTAGAGAAAATAGTTCATCAGACCTGATTAAAAAAACCAGGGCAGGCCGTGGACCGGACACACCGTTGGAGAAAGTAATTTATCAGGTAAGCATAAATTCTGTTTTCTCCAACATTGGTGTGTCCGGTCCACGGCGTCATCCTTACTTGTGGGAACCAATACCAAAGCTTTAGGACACGGATGAAGGGAGGGAGCAAATCAGGTCACCTAAACGGAAGGCACCACAGCTTGCAAAACTTTTCTCCCAAAAATAGCCTCCGAAGAAGCAAAAGTATCAAATTTGTAAAATTTGGCAAAAGTGTGCAGTGAAGACCAAGTCGCTGCCTTACATATCTGATCAACAGAAGCCTCGTTCTTGAAGGCCCATGTGGAAGCCACAGCCCTAGTGGAGTGAGCTGTGATTCTTTCAGGAGGCTGCCGTCCGGCAGTCTCATAAGCCAATCGGATAATGCTTTTAAGCCAAAAGGAAAGAGAGGTAGAAGTCGCTTTTTGACCTCTCCTTTTACCAGAATAAACAACAAACAAGGAAGATGTTTGTCTGAAATCTTTAGTAGCCTCTAAATAGAACTTTAGAGCACGGACAACGTCCAAATTGTGTAACAAACGTTCCTTCTTTGAAACTGGATTCGGACACAAAGAAGGTACAACTATCTCCTGGTTAATATTTTTGTTAGAAACAACTTTAGGAAGAAAACCAGGCTTAGTACGCAAAACCACCTTATCTGCATGGAACACCAGATAAGGAGGAGAACACTGCAGAGCAGATAACTCTGAAAATCTTCTAGCAGAAGAAATTGCAACCAAAAACAAAACTTTCCAAGATAGTAACTTAATATCTATGGAATGTAAGGGTTCAAACGGAACCCCTTGAAGAACTGAAAGAACTAGATTTAGACTCCAGGGAGGAGTCAAAGGTCTGTAAACAGGCTTGATCCTAACCAGAGCCTGAACAAATGCTTGAACATCTGGCACAGCTGCCAGTCTTTTGTGTAGTAAGACAGATAACGCAGAGATCTGTCCCTTTATAGAACTTGCAGATAATCCTTTCTCCAAACCTTCTTGAAGAAAGGAGAGAATCTTAGGAATTTTTATCTTATTCCATGGGAATCCTTTGGATTCACACCAACAGATATATTTTTTCCATATTTTATGGTAAATTTTTCTAGTTACAGGTTTTTCTGGCCTGAACTAGAGTATCTATCACCGAATCTGAAAACCCACGCTTTGATAGAATCAAGCGTTCAATCTCCAAGCCGTCAGTTGGAGGGAGACCAGATTTGGGTGTTCGAATGGACCTTGAACAAGAAGGTCCTGTCTCAAAGGTAGCTTCCATGGTGGAGCCGATGACATATTCACCAGGTCTGCATACCAAGTCCTGCGTGGCCACGCAGGAGCTATCAAGATCACCGAGGCCCTCTCCTGATTGATCCTGGCTACCAGCCTGGGAATGAGAGGAAACGGTGGGAATACGTAAGCTAGGTTGAAAGTCCAAGGAGCTACTAGTGCATCTACTAGAGTCGCCTTGGGATCCCTGGATCTGGACCCGTAGCAAGGAATCTTGAAGTTCTGACGAGACGCCATCAGATCCATGTCTGGAATGCCCCATAATTGAGTTATTTGGGCAAAGATTTCCGGATGGAGTTCCCACTCCCCCGGATGAAATGTCTGACGACTCAGAAAATCCGCTTCCCAATTTTCCACTCCTGGGATGTGGATCGCAGACAAGTGGCAGGAGTGATCCTCCGCCCATTGAATTATTTTGGTCACTTCTTTCATCGCCAGGGAACTCTTTGTTCCCCCTTGATGATTGATATAAGCAACAGTCGTCATGTTGTCTGATTGGAACCTTATGAATTTGGCCTTTGCTAGTTGAGGCCAAGCTCTGAGAGCATTGAATATCGCTCTCAGTTCCAGAATGTTTATCGGGAGAAGAGACTCTTCCCGAGACCATAGACCCTGAGCTTTCAGGGATTCCCAGACCGCACCCCAGCCCACTAGACTGGCGTCGGTCGTGACAATGATCCACTCTGGCCTGCGGAAGCTCATTCCCTGGGACAGATGGTCCAGGGTCAGCCACCAACGGAGTGAATCTCTGGTCTTTTGATCTACTTGAATCATTGGAGACAAGTCTGTATAATCCCCATTCCACTGTTTGAGCATGCACAGTTGTAATGGTCTTAGATGAATTCGTGCAAAAGGAACTATGTCCATTGTTGCAACCATCAATCCTATTACTTCCATGCACTGCGCTATGGAAGGACGAGGAACAGAATGAAGCACTTGACAAGAGCTTAGAAGTTTTGATTTTCTGACCTCTGTCAGAAAAATCCTCATTTCTAAGGAATCTATTATTGTTCCCAAGAAGGGAACTCTTGTTGACGGGGACAGAGAACTCTTTTCTTTGTTCACCTTCCATCCGTGAGATGTGAGAAAGGCTAGAACGATGTCCGTATGAGCCTTTGCCTTTGACAGGGACGACGCTTGTATTAGAATGTCGTCCAAGTAAGGTACTACTGCAATGCCCCTTGGTCTTAGAACCCCTAGAAGGGACCCTAGCACCTTTGTGAAAATCCTTGGAGCAGTGGCTAATCCGAATGGAAGAGCCACAAACTGGTAATGTTTGTCCAGAAAAGCGAACCTTAGGAACTGATGATGTTCCTTGTGGATAGGGATATGTAGGTACGCATCCTTTAGATCCACGGTAGTCATAAATTGACTTTCCTGGATGGTGGGTAGAATCGTTCGAATAGTTTCCATTTTGAACGATGGTACCCTGAGAAATTTGTTTAGGATCTTCAAATCCAAAATTGGTCTGAACGTTGCCTCTTTTTTGGGAACTACGAACAGATTGGAATAAAATCACATTCCTTGTTCCTTTATTAGAACTGGGTGTATCACTCCCATCTTTAACAGGTCTTCTACACAATGTAAGAATGCCTGTCTCTTTATTTGGTTTGAGGATAAGTGAGACTTGTGGAACCTTCCCCTTGGGGGTAGTTCCTTGAATTCCAGGAGATAACCTTGAGAAACTATTTCTAGCGCCCAAGGATCCTGAACATCTCTTGCCCAAGCCTGAGCAAAGAGAGAGAGTCTGCCCCCCACCAGATCCGGTCCCGGATCGGGGGCTACTCCTTCATGCTGTCTTGTTAGCAGTGGCAGGCTTCTTGGCCTGCTTACCCTTGTTCCAGCCTTGCATTGGTTTCCAGGCTGGTTTGGGTTGTGAGGCATTACCCTCTTGCTTAGAGGATGCAGAATTAGAGGCTGGTCCATTTCTGCGAAAAGGACGAAAATTAGGCTTATTTTTAGCCTTAAAAGACCTATCCTGTGGAAGGGCGTGGCCCTTTCCCCCAGTGATGTCTGAAATAATCTCTTTCAAATCAGGTCCAAATAAAGTTTTACCTTTGAAAGGAATGTTAAGTAATTTTGTCTTGGATGACACATCCGCTGACCAAGACTTTAGCCAAAGCGCTCTGCGCGCCACAATAGCAAACCCTGAATTTTTCGCTGCTAATTTTGCCAATTGCAAAGCGGCATCTAAAATAAAAGAGTTAGCCAATTTAAGTGCGTGAACTCTGTCCATAACCTCCTCATATGGAGTTTCTCTACTGAGCGACTTTTCTAGTTCCTCGAACCAGAACCACGCTGCCGTAGTGACAGGAACAATGCATGAAATTGGTTGTAGAAGGTAGCCTTGCTGTACAAAAATCTTTTTAAGCAAACCTTCCAATTTTTTATCCATATGATCTTTGAAAGCACAACTATCTTCGATAGGAATAGTAGTGCGTTTGTTTAGAGTAGAAACTGCCCCCTCGACCTTGGGGACTGTCTGCCATAAGTCCTTTCTGGGGTCGACCATAGGAAATAATTTCTTAAATATAGGGGGAGGAACAAAAGGTATGCCGGGCTTTTCCCACTCTTTATTTACTATGTCCGCCACCCGCTTGGGTATAGGAAAAGCGTCGGGGGGCACCGGGACCTCTAGGAACCTGTCCATCTTGCATAATTTCTCTGGAATGACCAAATTGTCACAATCATCCAGAGTAGATAACACCTAATTAAGCAGTGCGCGGAGATGTTCTAATTTAAATTTAAATGTCACAACATCAGGTTCAGCTTGATGAGAAATTTTTCCTGAATCTGAAATTTCTCCCTCAGACAAAACCTCCCTCATGGCCCCTTCAGATTGGTGTGAGGGTATGACAGAACAATTATCATCAGCGTCCTCTTGCTCTTCAGTGTTTAAAACAGAGCAATCGCGCTTTCTCTGATAAGTAGGCATTTTGGATAAAAGATTTGCTATGGAGTTATCCATTACAGCCGTTAATTGTTGCATGGTAATAAGTATTGGCGCACTAGATGTACTAGGGGCCTCCTGCATGGGCAAAACTGGTGTAGAAACAGTAGGAGATGATGTAGTATCATGTTTACTCCCCTCATTTGAGGAATCATCTTGGGCAATATCATTATTTGTGGCAGTACTGTCCTTACTTTGTTTGGACGCTATGGCACAATTATCACATAAATTTAAATGGGGAGACACATTGGCTTTCATACATATAGAACATAGCTTATCTGAAGGTACAGACATGTTAAACAGGCTTAAACTTGTCAACAATGCACAAAAAACGTTTTAAAATAAAACCGTTACTGTCACTTTAAATTTCAAACAGAAACACTTTATTACTGAATATGTGAAAAAGTATGAAGGAATTGATCAAAAATTACCAATTTTCACCACAGTGTCTTAAAGTCTTAAAAGTATTACACACCAAATTTCAGAGCTTTAACCCTTAAAATAACGGAACCGGAGCCGTTTTTCAATTTAACCCCTATACAGTCCCAGATACAGTCTTTGCTAAGACCCAACCAAGCCCTGAGGGGAATACGATACCAAATTATGCCTTCTAAAAGCTTTTTCAGAGATTCTTAGATCCTCACACATGCATCTGCATGCCCTGCTCTCAAAAAACAACTGTGCATTAGTGGCGCGAAAATGAGGCTCAGTCTATGACTAGAAAGGCCCCCTGACTGAAAAAGGTGTCCAATACAGTGCCTGCCGTTTTATAAACGTTCCCCAAGATTATAAATGTCAATTGTTAGCCTAAATTTGAATAATATGCACAAATAAAGCAATCGATTTAGCCCATAAAAATGTCTACCAGTTTTTTAGCCCATAATAAGCCCTTTATTCTGTTTGTTTTTGACTAAGAAAATGGCTTACCGGTCCCCATGAGGGGAAATGACAGCCTTCCAGCATTACACAGTCTTGTTAGAAATATGGCTAGTCATACCTTAAGCAGAAAAGTCTGCTAACTGTTTCCCCCAACTGAAGTTACTTCATCTCAACAGTCCTATGTGGAAACAGCAATCGATTTTAGTTACTGTCTGCTAAAATCATCTTCCTCTTACAAACAGAAATCTTCATCCTTTTCTGTTTCAGAGTAAATAGTACATACCAGCACTATTTTAAAATAACAAACACTTGATAGAAGAATAAAAACTACATTTAAACACCAAAAAACTCTTAACCATCTCCGTGGAGATGTTGCCTGTGAAACGGCAAAGAGAATGACTGGGGTGGGCGGAGCCTAGGAGGGATCATATGACCAGCTTTGCTGGGACTCTTTGCCATTTCCTGTTGGGGAAGAGAATATCCCACAAGTAAGGATGACGCCGTGGACCAGACACACCAATGTTGGAGAAATGTGAATACAACTGCATAACCATAACTATATAC
This sequence comes from Bombina bombina, assembly GCF_027579735.1. Lineage (NCBI taxonomy): Eukaryota > Metazoa > Chordata > Amphibia > Anura > Bombinatoridae > Bombina > Bombina bombina. The sequence continues at coordinate 633,607,627 of NC_069501.1, forward strand.
TGTATTAGTAATTGATTCACCTTTTAATGGTCTATTTTTTGTGCTTTTTTAATTACCAAAGGATTATTAGGTGACAGCCAAATATCATAATGGGCCACGAGTCCACCCATGCACTGTACTTTTAATACCTATATTGGACCAACAAATTAACTATGGGAGAGTGTAAAGAACAGTAATAAATAGAGTAAAGAGGGACTGATGTTTTAAGGAGTAAAAGTTAAATACATTTTCTTGGGGGAATAATAGGAAACTCATGTTTTAAAGAGGCTGGGAAGGGACACAAGTAGAGAGACTGTCCTCCTGACATAGCTAAATGCAGGCAGCATACCGGCATGCTGTGTACTAGAAGTGAGTACATTCAATCTGATACAGTTCCTCCTTCATAGACCCTAAAAAGTAGGCATGTAAAATGAATGTTGATTATGGCTGCAGTCTGAAGCATTCAGCTCTTTCAACCTCCTGGATTTATTAGGAAATTAATATCCGTATTTGTACACATATTTGAGCATTGCAATTCTTTCCTAATAAATCTGTCAGGAAAAAGAGCCAAATGCCTCAGAGAGCAGCCATATTCAGAATTTGTTTCCCTAACAAATTACAAATGCCGAATATATGCATATGCCTACTGACCAGAGTATGTTTCTAATGGTTTGTGAGCCTATGAATCCTGTAAGAAAAAGGTGTGTACACATAACGGTGTTCGGACAAAATGCAGACAGACAGAATGCCGAAGCACATTTGCCTGTCAGACATATGTCCGTGATACACTGCTTCCGACTGCCCGCCGAACAGCGCAATCACGTAATTGTCATCACTAAAAAAGCGGAGAATTTAAATATATATTGTGCACTACTGAGGTAAAAAAGACAACACATACACTTAAATAAATTTAAAAAACCATATCAAATTAAAAAAAATGGAGTTCATAAAGACGTGTAAAGGAGGAAGAAAAATGTTACATGAAGGTTTATGCATACATTGTAGACTAAACAAAATGAAAATGTAACATATTTGAGATGTGAAAAAAAAAAGGTTTTTGTGGAGGAAGGCTAAAAACCATTTAATGTCAAATGATATAATTGAAAAATACATCAAATCATTCACATCCACCTGATGCAGCAAGAATTGTATCACTTAAAACAATTGAAAAAATAAAATAACTTGTTAAAAATTCAGAGGAAGTAACATCAAGCATAATACAAAATTGCACATCTAATTTCCCCCTTGAAGCAGCAGCACTACATAAAAAAAGAAACTCTTACCAGAATGGTACGTCGACAGCAAACAACACCAAATGGAAACATTTTAAATGATGAATTAAGAAAAAACAACCAGAGGAGAAGATTTCATCTTGCATGAAAGTGAAAATTTAATCAATCATTCTGTCTACTAAAAAAAAAATGTAGATCTTCTTTCAAAAAAACAACACTGGCTCTGTGACAGAACATTTGACTCAGCTCCTTTAGGTTTTCAGTTGTATACAATGCATGTTTTAATAGAAGATAACCATACCATTAGTATACCGCATATCAAAAAATAAAAATCAGGAAACATAATTTAATTTTTAGTATTATAAAAGAAAAAAATCCAGATATTAATCCTATATCAATTACTGTAGATTTTGAAAGAGCAGCAATAAATTGCTTGACACATTTTTTACAAAATGCAATAATTTACGGATGCTTTTTCCATTTTTCACAATGCCTGTGGAGAAAAATACAATCTTTGGGCTTAAAAATATGGTATAATAATGAAAAAAATGCTCTGATCATAAAATGCTTAGAAGCATTAACAGCTGTGCCAGTGGAAGATGTAGTTAAAACATTTAATGACTTTGTAAAATAAATAGAAAAACAAAACAGTAACATTTTATCTGAATTTTTAAATTATTTTGAAAAAAACTGGATTGGCGAACTACAACAAGGTACAAAAAAAGTGGAACACTTTTGAAAGAACAAAACTAGGGTTACCTAGAACAAACAACTCTCTAGAAGGATGGCACAGAGCATTTGACCAACGAATGTCTGTAACCCACCCAAGCATTTCCAGACTAGTTTCAAAAATAAGAAAGGAACAAGCAGAATGGGAGTTAACAATTGAAAAAAATTGATTCTGGAGTTGAACTGAGAAAACCAAAAAAATAATAAAAAAAAAAAAAAATGAAATCATAAACAATAGGATAAAGAAAATTTTAGAAAAATACAGTGAATACTCAAGATTAGAATTTTTAAAGTCAATAGCACATAATATATAAATCACGAGACATTCGGCCGAGGGCACATACGATCCAAAGTTTTCTGTTATAATCATGTATGTATATATAGCAAAGAAGTTTATATATATTTATGTTATATAGAAGTTAAAGGGCCATAATACCCAAATGTTTAAACACTTGAAAGTGATGCAGCATAGCTGTGAAAACAGACTAGAAAATATCACCTGAACATATCTATGTAAAAAAGAAAGATATTTTACCTCAAAAGTTTCTCAGTAGCCACATCCCATTGTAAAGGACTTCATAGCAACAAATCAGTATGTCTGTCCCGGGACAGCCGAAGGATTGAGCTTCGTGCACACTCGTCTTATTTCCCTATTCAGTGTAAGGAAGGTTACAATGAAATCTCATGAGATCATAGTAAAAGAGTTCATGACCTCAGCACTGCTGATGCTGATTGGCTGCTGTTCATTTCTTCATTTTTGTTTACCTGCAGCTGGACAGCAGTTGAGTATAACTTTTTACACAGAACTTACTCTGCTGAGCTGAGGAAATTGTGAGGTAAAATAACTTCCTTTTTTTTACATATTGATGCTCAGGTGATATTTTCCTGTCAGCTTTTTTACAGTTATGCTGCATCAGTTTCAAATAATTTAGCATATGAGTATTATGTCCCTTTAATTTGTCTTTTCTTTTCTTGATTCCCAAAAATTCCAATAGAGGGCAATCTTAATATTTATGTTCTTGTTAATAAAATAAAAAACAGTATTTTTAATAAATGTCATCAAGTTTATTAATATTTTATACCTAGTATTAAAAATGTTTCAGCTAAAACCGTGATTTTTAAGCCTCATTCCCACCCAGCAGCCGGATAAATGTCTTTCGGATTATTATCCGTCGTAAAAGTGTCCGTCGGATAACAGTCCGGCCACGACACAACAATTGTGCAACCTCTCACACCAAATTAAGCAGTAAGCCAAAAGAAAGCCTTAGTAAGACTTTGGACCGAAGGAGCATTGAAAAGCACCCCCCCCCCCCCCCTTTTCTGGATTAAGCAAAAGGAGGCTCTAAACATAGCAAGAGGAGCATTGTCTGGTAAGGTCTATGGGGTGGGTGGTACGATTGGCTGTACTTCCTGACTGCAATGGTTTTACGGTTAAAATATGTATTTGTTTATTATGAACCAGAAATGTTTGAAATAGCTGTATTTGTAATCATTTACCTACCTTGCATTTATAAGACATTACAAAAGAAGGCACCAGCAGAACCAGGCATTTAAGACTCATGAAGATAAACTTCACAACAAAGCTTGTAATCCCCACGACCCACAAAACATCCCAAAACTGTAGAGGTCCAATTGTTGGATTCAAGAATATTAAGCTGTGAAAAAAATAAAAGAAACATTACCATTTAAGCAAAAAACATAATTTATGCTTACCTGATAAATTTATTTCTCTTGTAGTGTATCCAGTCCACGGATCATCCATTACTTATGGGATATTAACTCCTCCCCAACAGGAAGTGCAAGAGGATTCACCCAGCAGAGCTGCTATATAGCTCCTCCCCTAACTGCCATTACCAGTCATTCGACCGAAAACATGCAGAGAAAGGAAAACCATAGGGTACAGTGGTGACTGTAGTTTAATGGAAAAATTACCTGCCTTAAAGTGACAGGGCGGGCCGTGGACTGGATACACTACAAGAGAAATAAATTTATCAGGTAAGCATAAATTATGTTTTCTCTTGTTAAGTGTATCCAGTCCACGGATCATCCATTACTTATGGGATACCAATACCAAAGCTAAAGTACACGGATGACGGGAGGGACAGGCAGGCTCTTTATACGGAAGGAACCACTGCCTGAAGAACCTTTCTCCCAAAAACAGCCTCCGAAGAAGCAAAAGTGTCAAATTTGTAAAATTTGGAAAAAGTATGAAGAGAAGACCAAGTTGCAGCCTTGCAAATCTGTTCAACAGAAGCCTCATTCTTAAGGCCCAAGTGGAAGCCACAGCTCTAGTAGAATGTGCTGTAATTCTTTCAGGAGGCTGCTGTCCAGCAGTCTCATAGGCTAACCGTATTATGCTACGATGCCAAAAGGAGAGAGAGGTAGCCGAAGCTTTTTGACCTCTCCTCTGACCAGAATAAACGACAAACAGGGAAGACGTTTGTCGAAAATCCTTAGTTGCCTGTAGAAAAAATTTCAGGGCACGGACTACATCTAGATTGTGTAGCAGACGTTCCTTTTTCGAAGAAGGATTAGGACACAAAGATGTAACCACAATCTCTTGATTGATATTCCTGTTAGTGACCACCTTAGGTAGGAACCCAAGTTTAGTACGCAGAACTACCTTGTCTGAATGAAAAATCAGATAAGGAGAATCACAATGTAAGGCAGATAATTCAGAGACTCTTCGAGCCGAGGAAATCGCCATTAAAAACAGAACTTTCCAAGATAACAACTTGATATCAATGGAATGCAGGGGTTCAAACGGAACCCCCTGTAAAACATTAAGAACTAAGTTCAAACTCCATGGTGGAGCAACAGTTTTAAACACAGGCTTGATCCTAGCTAAAGCCTGACAAAAAGCTTGAACGTCCGGAACTTCTGACAGACGTTTGTGTAAAAGAATGGACAGAGCTGAAATCTGTCCCTTTAAGGAACTAGCGGATAAACCCTTTTCTAAACCTTCTTGTAGAAAAGACAATATCCTCGGAATCCTAACCTTACTCCATGAGTAACTCTTGGATTCGCACCAATATAAGTATTTGCACCATATCTTATGGTAAATCTTTCTGGTAACAGGCTTCCTAGCCTGTATCAAGGTATCAATAACTGACTCAGAAAAACCACGTTTTGATAAAATCAAGCGTTCAATTTCCAAGCAGTCAGCTTCAGAGAAATTAGATTTTGATGTTTGAAGGGACCCTGGATCAGAAGGTCCTGTTTCAGAGGTAGCGACCAAGGTGGACAGGATGACATGTCCACTAGATCTGCATACCAAGTCCTGCGTGGCCATGCAGGCGTTATTAGAATCACTGATGCTCTCTCCTGTTTGATTCTGGCAATCAATCGAGGAAGCTTCGGGAAGGGTGGAAACACATAAGCCATCCCGAAGGTCCAAGGTGCTGTCAAAGCATCTATCAGAACCGCTCCCGGATCCCTGGATCTGGACCCGTAACGAGGAAGCTTGGCGTTCTGTCGAGACGCCATGAGATCTATCTCTGGTTTGCCCCAACGTCGAAGTATTTGGGCAAAGACCTCCGGATAAAGTTCCCACTCCCCCGGATGAAAAGTCTGACGACTTAAGAAATCCGCCTCCCAGTTCTCCACTCCCGGGATGTGGATTGCTGACAGGTGGCAAGAGTGAGACTCTGCCCAGCGAATTATCTTTGATACTTCCATCATTGCTAGGGAGCTTCTTGTCCCTCCCTGATGGTTGATGTAAGCTACAGTCGTGATGTTGTCCGACTGAAACCTGATGAACCCCCGAGTTGTTAACTGGGGCCAAGCCAGAAGGGCATTGAGAACTGCTCTCAATTCCAGAATGTTTATTGGTAGGAGACTCTCCTCCTGATTCCATTGTCCCTGAGCGTTCAGAGAATTCCAGACAGCGCCCCAACCTAGTAGGCTGGCGTCTGTTGTTACAATTGTCCAGTCCGGCCTGCTGAATGGCATCCCCCTGGACAGATGTGGCCGAGAAAGCCACCATAGAAGAGAATTTCTGGTCTCTTGATCCAGATTCAGAGTAGGGGACAAGTCTGAGTAATCCCCATTCCACTGACTTAGCATGCACAATTGCAGCGGTCTGAGATGTAGACGTGCAAAGGGTACTATGTCCATTGCTGCTACCATTAAGCCGATCACCTCCATGCATTGAGCTACTGACGGGTGTTGAATGGAATGAAGGACACGGCATGCATTTTGAAGCTTTGTTAACCTGTCTTCTGTCAGGTAAATCTTCATTTCTACAGAATCTATAAGAGTCCCCAAGAAGGGAACTCTTGTGAGTGGAAAGAGAGAACTCTTCTTTTCGTTCACCTTCCATCCATGCGACCTTAGAAATGCCAGTACTAACTCTGTATGAGACTTGGCAGTTTGAAAGCTTGAAGCTTGAATCAGAATGTCGTCTAGGTACGGAGTTACCGCAATTCCTCGCGGTCTTAGTACCGCCAGAAGAGCACACAGAACCTTTGTGAAGATTCTCGGAGCCGTAGCCAATCCGAATGGAAGAGCTACAAACTGGTAATGCCTGTCTAGAAAGGCAAACCTTAGATACCGGTAATGATCTTTGTGAATCGGTATGTGAAGGTAAGCATCCTTTAAATCCACTGTGGTCATGTACTGACCCTTTTGGATCATGGGTAAAATTGTCCGAATAGTTTCCATTTTGAACGATGGAACTCTTAGGAATTTGTTTAGGATCTTTAAATCCAAGATTGGCCTGAAAGTTCCCTCTTTTTTGGGAACCACAAACAGATTTGAGTAAAACCCTTGTCCTTGTTCCGACCGCGGAACCGGATGGATCACTCCCATTAATAAAAGATCTTGTACGCAGCGTAGAAACGCCTCTTTCTTTATTTGGTTTGTTGATAACCTTGACAGATGAAATCTCCCTCTTGGGGGAGAGAATTTGAAGTCTAGAAGGTATCCCTGAGATATGATCTCTAACGCCCAGGGATCCTGGACATCTCTTGCCCAAGCCTGGGCGAAGAGAGAAAGTCTGCCCCCCACTAGATCCGTTCCCGGATCGGGGGCCCTCGATTCATGCTGTCTTAGGGGCAGCAGCAGGTTTCATGGCCTGCTTGCCCTTGTTCCAGGACTGGTTAGGTCTCCAGCCTTGTCTGTAGCGAGCAACAGCTCCTTCCTGTTTTGGTGCAGAGGAAGTTGATGCTGCTCCTGCTTTGAAATTACGAAAGGAACGAAAATTAGACTGTCTAGCCTTAGGTTTGGCTCTGTCTTGAGGCAGGGCATGGCCTTTACCTCCTGTAATGTCAGCGATAATTTCTTTCAACCCGGGCCCGAATAAGGTCTGCCCTTTGAAAGGTAT
>NC_069501.1:633624889-633639889 GCF_027579735.1 Bombina bombina
ATATATATATATATATATATATATATATACATATACATATATACACACATATACATATATATATATATATATATATATATATATATATACACACACATATACATATATATATATATATATACACACACACACATACACACACATATTATTATTATTATGTTTGTTTTTTGTAAAAAAGAAACACAACATGCAAACATATTGCTTAGAAAAACATATTGCCGTAAACTACAGCCTGCACAATTCTAGTTCAGAACTCTCTCTGCTCAATCCGCAGTGTGATAATTTGTCACATATGACCTGTTCAAAAATACTAGAATTTGGAAGGTTACAAGAATAACCTTGTAATAAGTCAATTTCATATTGTATTAACAGATTTACCGATAAATATGCAAATATTAGCTGCATGGTGATTAAGGTGCTAGATAACTACTATGGTGATAACTGCAAAGTGTATCAGTTTTCATAGAGGAAGTTGACTTGACAGCTGTGGTGTACAAGCAGACAGCCGAGCAACTGGACTTTCCAGTTGCCAGTATATGTGGGCAGATCATGTTACAGAGTGATGCATTGTGTGCACATGTACATGAATATCAGAGCAGAAGTCACAAAAAAGCTGCACAAGCAGAGATGCGAGCACAAGCAGAGATGCGAGCAGCAACGGCAAGACTGAGACCAAAAATTGGCATTTTAAGGCAGAGCAGCGCACTCCTTCCACTTTTGTTATTTAACTATGCCCAAAACTATTAATTTGCAAAAACATTGCAAGTTTGTGACACCCTTCTGTCCCTGGATCTTGTAAAAATTAGGTATGTGCAAAATTAGTTATTCAGATTCGGTTATCAAACAAATTCCAAATGTGGCCGCAGGTAGCATCATTTGGCTATTTTCAGCACCGGATATATTACTGCAACACTAACACTTTAACACTAATATATCCATCGCTTAAAACAATCGAATGTTACTACCCGTAGCCATACTTGGAATTTATTTGACAAATGAATTTCTGAATAATGAATTTTGCACATATCTAGTTGTCAATAATATTAAAAAAGTTAAATGTAATAAAAAGAATAAAAAACAAAAAAAGGATTACATTTAAATAAATGATAATCGCTTATTGCCAAACATCCTGTGCCTGTATTCACTCAAAACAACAGTTTTTCATCACACATAAGCTGCACTATCAGAGAAATATAACACACACACAGACATCAACAGGCACAATCAAGAGGAGCTGCTTCTCTGTGACTGTTGTCCTTCCCCCTTAGGGCAATATGCAGTTGTGCAGCACTCCTGTAAAAATATGGTGGAAGGTTTCCCAGTATAACAACACAGTGGCAGCCATCTTGGAAACCTTGCCACCATAAAAGCAAAATTCATACACTTTCTATATATATTTTGTGATCCCACTTGTGCCGGGGTGGAAAGCACGAATAAGGCTTAGGCCGAAATGCATACGCTTTGACGATAGCTGTTATTCTGATGTGTTCTCTTTGGTGTGTGCATACTTTTTATTATTAAAAATAATTATTAAGTTTCATTTTATTATTGCTGGCTCACAAACTTTTTACTTGAGATTGCTTATTGTCTGTCATTTGTGAGCACTGACAGGAGAGGGTTTGCAAAGCCCTGTGATTGGTAGACAGCCACTTTAACAACTATTGGATTCACCAACTCACGTGACGCCTATACACAGCGATCCCTGGTTGGAGCTGAGTGGGGATTTAATTTTTTTCCCGGTGGTGGCAAAGCCACGAGGAAGCAGTCGAGGGGTCCATAGATGGCCTGAATCAAGGTCTTGCCTAAGTGGTTGAAGTGAGTGCATCTAAGTGAAATTTTTAAAGTTGTTTGATACTCCTATTAGTGGGTTATTGTGTATATCCCACAGATACTCTCCCCACTGCACAAGCTTTTATTTACAAGGTACACTTCCATCTGGGAGTAGATACATTTGGAACCACACTGTTTATTGACCACAACATTTCTATTTATTAAGGCACACAGAAGGGTCAGATATGATGCAGTCAGAAATAAAAAGGGAGAAGCGCTCAACCTGGGAACAAACAATAGCATAATAGCTTGTTCTATAGCTAGTTACCACCCAAAAAGCAGCCTCATTTTGCTCAACATGTGCCTTTCACAGAGAAGAACTTTCCTGAAGCATATCAGTCTTATCATGACTTCACAGTACAGTCCAGCCCCGAAATACCAGGCAATCCCTCTCTGAACGAGAGAAATTTCCCAAAGACAACCTCTGGATATGACGCCGAGCATGTGCACTCGACTTCTTTGGTCGACCATGGCGAGGCCTGTTCTGAGTGGAACCTGTCCTGTGAAACAACTGTATGGTTTTGCCCACCATGCTGCAGCTCAGTTTCAGGGTCAATCTTCTTATAGCCTGCCCTAGGTCATCTTTATGTAGAGCAACAATTCTTTTTTTCAGATCCTCAGAGTTCTTTGCCATGGTGGACTATAACCTGTACACATATAAGTATACTTCACTCTTTACTTCTATCACGGATTAGAAGAAATAAATTACTTGTACACATATAAGTGTATCTCACTCCTAACTTCTATCACTGATCAGAAGAAATAAATTGATTCACCTAGCATTTTTAGGATTTCACGCAGTTTGTTTTCGTTTTATCACATCTTAATTTGATACACTCAAAAATGTCTTTCAAAACAAATCTTACACTAATTTCACTATATATGTATTCGACCTCTACATGTTCAGTGGATATGCCCTATAAGTTACATTTGTGGAATACGGATATTTAAATTACATAATTATATTAAAAGTGGGGTGAGAGTAAATTTCACTCCTTCTGAAATGCTCCCCTTAATATTTCAACCTTGCATAGACAGGAGATTCTAAGCTATATAACCGAGCGTTCAAATAAGTATATCATTTTTCAGTTTATATATCTTATAATGTTTATTAAATCCTACAACGGTTGATACAGGCAAGGTAGGACACACGCAGAAACACGGAATATACAGTAACACTGAACATCTTTACTCTTTAATCTCAAATTAGGTCACTGTCGCACTTTCACACAAATTTTGGAAGTCACATTTTCAAATGAATTATCACAGAACATTTGCAGACTACTAATTCATCAATATTGGTGTAGAATGGTATTGTGTGAACCTTTACCCTGATACTTTCCATGCTTCTTTTTATTAATAGAACATATGGTGCTGGCTGTAAGCATTTGTAGTAAAAATGCAGAATTAAGAGGGATTGGCCAGCCAGTGATGACACTATTCAGTAGGCGTGACTAACACGCTATAAAAAGCCAGTCAGTGAGCGGCACGCTCACCCTTTTAAAAAGCCATTAGGGCGAAACATGTCAGGGACGCTAGGGAACTGGTGAGGAGTCCTAGCAGCTCCTGTGTTTTAGAAAGCCTGAGGCTGCCTTTTAGTTAAATATTGACCATGTTACTTTAATTTCATTATACTTTAGAAGTTGCAATGTGTAATTGATAATACCGTATACCGGTGAGGGGTGATCTTATACACAATTACTGAAGCTCAGTTAGAAGTCATAACCGCTAAGAAGGTTAGAATCTAATGAATCCAATCTATAGTTTACCATTGGGGCACAATCTACTACAAACAAGTGCAACTATGAGACATGAAACACAAATATATATATATATGTTTTTACATGACTTTTAAATGTTTTTTGATAAATAAAATCTATTTTTGTTTTTAAAGATTTTTCTCACAGTATATATTTTTTCATTTCTGGAGCTGCGGGATGACAAAGTGTCTTTACTATATATATATATATATATATATATATATATATATATATATATATATATATATATATATATATATATATATATATATATATATATATATATTTATTTATTTGCCCTTTGGCTTATAACTAGCGGTGAGGCTGTTTGATATTCTTATACAAACGAACTGGGTCAGTTACAGCTATTATCTAAACTAAGGTTACAATCTATATAAATGAAGAGAGCTAGATCCCAACTCAGCAGATATAATCGGAAACATGGTTTGTTCAATTCTTCCACTTAAGTCGTAAGAATAACCCGTTCATTAGTGACGCTCACGGTATTTGACAGCATAGCTATATTTCTCTCAATGACTTTAGTAATAGATTGAATGGTATATAAGTTGCTTATACTTTTTGGTTACTAATTTGAGCCTTAGGGTTATTATCTACTATTACAACCATACAGGTTTATACGGGAGGACTAACACGTCAGCACACTAAACTGGCAGAGTACACCAATACGGTACAAGCATACACTTGACTACCCCGATATTACCCTATTTACTGTTGCCATTTATCAAGAGGAACTAGCAACGAGATATTATAAGTTAATTTACAATATAAATGAGGGAGTGCCCCCTTATAAATCTATAATACTCATTCTGAACAAATGAAGGTGATATTTATATTGCTAGTATTTAACCATTTACACAGTGCTTTAGTCTGTAACTGACCAATACAATAGTAACCTCTAGTGACATTTATTAGAGCCAGTGCATTAATAACTCCCTTTTTACGCAATTATACTGCTCTTGATATCCTTGCACAACACAGCAGCTTCATATTTTCACCATAAGTAACACCGGTCATTTGACCATTGTTTGGCTCCTGAATGTGGTTTTAACTCTGTATTTTCCTATCTTAATATGGGTTTATTTAGAACAATAAAAGTTATGTTTTAAACTTCTGAGCTGAAACTGTTCATCCAATAAGTCCAGTTACTCCTCTTGTTGTTTGTCATATGTCAAGAATGTTTTTGTAAGCTGATAATGCATTAACCTCTTGAGTGCTACATATGTAGTCTGGTTTCAAGTGTAGGCTTCTCTGCCTCTCTTGTTTGTAAATACTAATTCTATTACTACATAGCACCTCTAAATTCCCAGGAATAATTATAGGGACACAGTCCACTGTTACAATTGGGTAATTTGGGGGTATCTAACTTACACGAGTAGTGCCATTGATCCTCCTCTAGTTTTTCACATGACACCGGGGAGGGAAAATCGGTAATTGTGCCCAATTTGGACATTTCCACTTAGGGATGTACTCACTTTTGTTGCCAACGGTTTAGACATTAATGGCTGTGTGTTGAGTTATTTTGAGGGAACATCACACAGGATGTACACTCACTACTTTACATTAGCAAAGTGTCATTTCTTCAGTGTTGTCGCATGAAAAGATATAATAAAATATTTACAAAAATGTGAGGGGTGTACTCACTTTTGTGAGATACTGTATGTTGTTTGAAGTTTGAGGAAAATATATTTACATTTCTTAAAAAAAAGGTAAGTTTTTTTGTCTGCTGACACAGTAAATCATATCTTCTGCAAAGCACTTGGCATGCTTCCATGCCATTCTCAAACAGAACATGGATAGTTATTGGCGGCTACTTGAGAATGCCACTTCTCCAGCCATATCCTGCTAAGAATTAGTTTTGCATTGCTGCTAGCAGCACAACTTTATCTGTGCGTTTAACCCATTTGCAGTGTTTAAATACAATTATAAACAAGCATTTGTTTAGCAATAACATTTTTCAGATTGGTTTACATAAAAGGGCCACTTTAATTTTAAGGTAACCTATAATGAACAAAAAAAATGTTACTGATAAACAACAAAATTTTTCAATGTCAGCTTACTTACTCTTAGAAAAACCTGATTTACAATGCATTTGTTTGCATACAGAAAAGTTGTTAGCAGGCCAATTCCAACAGAAATGCCTATTAAAAAAAACAAAAACAAAAAAAACAATATAAAACTGGTTAAAAATTGCAAAATAAATGAAAAAAGCAACAAATATTTTAAGCCTAAAAATGAAGAGCTTGAAGACAAAAGAAATACTGTATACTGGGCATATACAGACGTGGCCAAAAGTATTGGTACCCTTCCACTTTTTCGGAAAAAAAAACCTTCATTTTTTTCTAAGTAAAAATTGACAAAAGTATTTAGTATCCACCATTCTTTATTTCAAATGTAATAGAATAGAAACTTCACTTTTGATTTAGGACTTTAGATAGTAAAACATGTGAAAATGGCACAGTCAAAAATATTGGTATTCTTAACCTTCGTATCACAGCCTATAGAGAATAACTACAATCAATCCCTTTCTGTAGCTCTGAATAAGATATCAACACTGGGATTTTGACCCACTCTTCTTGAGCAAACTGCTTCAGTTCTCTAGGGTTTGATGGGTGCCTTTTCTCAACTGGGAGTTTCAGCTCATTTTACAGATGCTCATAAGGGATTCAGATTTGGATTCACAGACGGCCATGTCAGAACGGCCAATGTTTTCTTCTCATTCACTCTTGGGTAGTTTTTGAGGTATATTTCAGGTCATTATCCTGCTGTAGGATCCATGACCTACAACTTAGACACAGCTTTTTGACACTGGGCAGTAAATTTCGCTTCAGATTACCTTGATAGTCTTCAAATTTCCTTGTGTCCTGCACAGATTCTAGGCACCCAGTGCCAGAGGCAGTAAAGCAACCCCAAAACATTACTGAGCCTCCTCCATGTTTAACGGTAGGGATGGTGTTCTTTAATTTGAAAGATTCTTTTTTCCTTCTGTAAACATGGAGTTGTTTGGATTTGCCAAAAAGCTCTACTTTTGTTTCATCTGTCCAAAGGAAATTTTCCCAGAAGATCTGTGGCTTGTAAACATGCATTTTGGCAAACTCCAGTCAAGCTTTTTGTATTTCTCTGTTAAAATGCAAGGGTAACAATACTTTAAAATGTAAGGGGTATTAATACTTTCAGCCACATCTGTAACACTGATTTCTAATACTAAAAATGATAATTAAAAAGTAATGCATACATGATGGTTAGAGTTACCTGTGGAGAACTGCATAATTTTTTTTTTTTTTTTTTTTTTATCATATACATCTAAGAAAAACTATCATTTTGGTACATGAATCACTTAGATTCCTGAAATGTTCACTTGTCCTAAATAAATTATTTTGGTCTTACTATAAAATATGAAGCAGATGATTATGAATGATTATCAGGGCCGCCACTAGAATTTTTGGAGCCCCTGACTTAACCATTGATCAGGGTCCCCCTCCCCTTCCCTTTGACATGTGCAATTTTTCACCAAGTGACTAAAACGTATATGCACTTTATTCTTAAGTGTCTATTTAAACTTGGAAATGTTGTAAAAGGTAGTAACATACAAACACACAGACACACTCATACACTGAAACACACACACACATAAGGATTCACATATAGACACTCTAGCAGACACTCAAAGAAACACCCAAACACACTCAGACACAAACACCCAAACAGACACTCAGCACTTGATTACATTGACCTGACAAGTAATGAGGTACTACAGTTTTGTAAAAAAAAAAGGAGATATAGAAAACAAAATATGGAGTTCTGATTATCTTTTTGTAAAGGAAGATGCCAACTAAATGATGACAACAGCATGCAGTGGCTAAAAGGAAGGGCCCTGAACTGCCTAAACAATAATTTAAAGGTTAAATGGTGGATTGGTGACTTACGTAAAGGTCTTATTAGTCTCAAAGTCTGTAGAAAGACGTTAATAATCAGTAGTAAGGTGAAAATGTCCTAAAAAGAAACAGACAATGGACACACACACACAAACTCAAAAACTTGCACATACACCCAAGGAAACACCGACAGAGACAGCTTCAGAAAACACACAAAGACATACACACACAGACACCCACAGAAAACACACAAAGACATCCACATAAAACACAGAAAGACATACATACACACACCCTCACTGAGACATCCACAGAAAACACACAAAGACATACACACCCTCACAGAGACACCCCACAGAAAACACACCCCCTCACATAGACATCCACAGAAAACACAGACATACACACCCACCCTCACAGAGGCACCCAGAGAAAATACACACACCCTCGCAGAGACACCCATAAAAAAACTCAGACATATACACAGACATCCACAGAAAATGCACAAAGACATACACACCCACCCTCACAGAGAGACCCACAGAAAAAAATACATACACACTCATAGAGACACAAACCAAAGCACAAAGACATAAACACAGACACCCACAGAAACACTCACAGGAGGAAACATTTATGCACCTTGCATTCCCTAAATCAACAGTGTGTGACATGCATGATAAAAAAAATTGCAGAAATTAAGAGATCACTTTTTAAAGAATCATATTTGTAAATGTGTAAACAAAAATAATTATTTGAATTCAAAATTGTACATTAATGATCTGAGTAGATGGCTAAAGGAAGAAAAGTACTTTTAAAAGGTTGACATATGTTTGTTTGTTTTTTCCCCATTTTCCCCAACCAAGAGCACCACTTCAAATATAGTGTACAAATGTTCCCATCTGCCAGCTGTACTTATGGATTTTGAAAATGCTGTACTCTATATGGTCTTGGTGGAACCATAAGCTGTGGTACTCATACCATTAGATCTGGTTAAATGCAGGATATAGGCTTGTTGGTATGTATTTCAAAATTAAGCCAGCTGTAGTGTAAACTGAACAGCTTTAAGTTAACCCGTCTCATTTCAAACATTGAGCAATCTTAGTCTGAGAGTATAACATTTTATGCAGATGTAAAAATCTTAGATAAAATGCCTCCTTGCATCTGGAAAGACTTTGCATAAAGGGTCAGTAAACTGGAATGTTATATATATTATATTATATATATATATATATATATATATATATATATGCATATCTGCCAAAAGGGCACCTACCATTTGTGTATTGAGGAGGAAACATTTCTGCATGGTTTTAAATATAGAATTTCTACAGCATTGTCAAATAATCATAAATACACTGCTGCTAAAAAAAAATTGTTTTTATGGACCCCTGACCCCACCATACAACTACTACCACACTAAAGTTACAATCCGAAATTGCACAAAGAAATAAAAAACATTTGCTAAGTAAGTCCTACCTCCTCTGCAAATTAAAGTGATCTGCCGCCTGACTCAGGCACACACTGTACAAACAAAGTGCCAAGTCTGTCTCACACTGTGCATAGTGGTTTAGTGCACTCTCAAAAATCCTCTCAAATGCTAATACTTTACTCCTTGTAATAACATTTCCCATGCTCAATTAGCACTCTGCTGTAGTACCCACTGGTGGCTGCCAAAATATTTTATTTTAGTTCTTGCCTCATGGGCCCCCCCCTGGCCCATTGGGCCCCTGACAGGAGTCACCCCTGTCACCCCCTGATGGCGGCCCTGATGATTATTCATAACACTTTTTTTTTCTTTTCTCAAATAGGTCTAAACATTCATAAGTTTTGTTCTTTACTTTCTTAAAAGTTGGTTTCCAGAAGATACCAAGTACATCTGCTTTAATTACAAAACAAGAGTCAAAAATATAAAAAAAGAATGACAAAATTATAGTATGTTTTTGAAGTCCAAAGTATCTGACCAACTATAAAAATACTGATGCCATTTTTTAAACACATTGTATGTTTTAGATGTTAGTATAAAAAATAAATTAAACCTTAAAATATATGCAGTCAGTAGAGTTAATTCATATTTTTTTCTTGAAGTTCTGTTGTAGAGTAAGCTATTTGTGAATAAAATTATTTAAAATGAAACAAATAGGGTTGCCCTCATGTTTGCATGTATTGGTTTAAAAATAAATAAAAATAATAATTAAGTTGCAAGTAAATTAAATTGGTTGGATATCCTCCCAAAATATAAAACCATTTTGATCAATCTAAATTGTACCATCTTTCCTTGAATTTTTCGCCCACATACTCTGTATACTCCATATTTCATAATATAATAAAACAGAATATAGTAATAACATTATGGCAAGAGGATACGTCATACCTTTGGTGTGCTGAACAATAAGCTTGGCACAGAGGATTAAGATATACGGAAGACTTTTCTGTAACCAATGAATAATGTGACGAAACTCAGATACAGAGCTGCTCTGCTCTCTAGAGTCTGCATTATTAGAGTCTTCTGATCCACTAGAATCATGGGTGTGGGAATGGGTATGACCATGCCGGTTCTGTGAACGTCCATGAATGTTCGATCTGGTGTGCCTTGAACCTGACCTTGCCCCGCCATCAGAATTAGATGGGTGTATCTCTATGTTAACATCTCCAGTACTGGAAGAACCATCTGTTGGGAGTCGGGTGGCAGGAAGAGAAGTAGAGTCTGTAGAACTATCACAATTTCCAGATTGATGGAGAACAAATCCAGAGCTGGATTGCATGGTAGGAGCCTTTTTGTCTTCTAAATCATTCACGTCAATTCGTCTTCTAACAGAATAAATAAAAAATAAAATAAACAGATGGGAAGGGATTAAACACAAAGTTAAAGGGACAGTCTACTTAAATGTTTTTATTATTTAAAAAGATAGTTAATCTCTTTATTACTCATACCCTAGTTTTGCATAACCAACACTTATTTTAATACACCTTTGCCTCTGTAATTACCTTGTATCTAAGCCTCTGCAGACTGCCTTCTTACCTCAGTTCTTTTCACAGACTTGCATTTTAGCCAATCAGCGCTGACTCATAAATAACACCACGGACGTAAGCACAATGTTATCTATATGACACATATGAACTAGCATTGTCTAACTGGAAAAAAACTGTCAAAATGCATCAAAATAACAGGCGGCCTTCAATGGTTTAGAAATCAGTTTGAGCCTACCTAGCTTTAGCTATCTTATTTTAAAATTGCATGCCCTATCTGAATCATGAAATTTAATTTTGACTTGACTGTCCCTATATATATATACATACACACACACACACACACATACATACATATATATATATATATATATATATATATATATATATATATATATATATACACACACATATACATACATACACACACATATACACACACACACAGTTGTCATAATAACAACCTTTTTTTCCAGTCATGTGGCTGCTATTGAAAAGCAGTGCATTTATTAAAATAGCCAGTAGATGGAGCTGTCCGCTTGTGTTGCAGCAGAGCCAAGCAAGCTGAAATTAATCAGTTTAACCAGACCTGAGCTATCAAGCAGATTTTAAAGTGTTGTGTGATTATTTTATTAGGTTTATAATGCTGTTTAGCAAATGTTTTTGTTCATTTAACTTCGTTAAATTATATATTGTGTTGTGTGATTATTTTATTAGGTTTATAATGCTGTCTAACATTTAAAGTCTTCATTTCAAAGCTTTTAAAATAATGTATTAGGTGTTACTTATGACAATTTTGAGAGGGGCCTGGAACCGATCTCCCTCACTTCCCATTGACTTGCATTATAAACTGGGCTTCAATTTACAACGAACCTAACCCCGGCTTAAACTGAGGGACACATATATATATATATATATATATATATATATATATATATATATATATAACAGAATTTATGTTTACCTGATAAATTTCTTTCTCCAACGGTGTGTCCGGTCCACGGCGTCATCCTTACTTGTGGGATATTCTCCTCCCCAACAGGAAATGGCAAAGAGCCCAGCAAAGCTGGTCACATGATCCCTCCTAGGCTCCGCCTACCCCAGTCATTCGACCGACGTTAAGGAGGAATATTTGCATAGGAGAAACCATATGGTACCGTGGTGACTGTAGTTAAAGAAAATAAATTATCAGACCTGATTAAAAAACCAGGGCGGGCCGTGGACCGGACACACCGTTGGAGAAAGAAATTTATCAGGTAAACATAAATTCTGTTTTCTCCAACATAGGTGTGTCCGGTCCACGGCGTCATCCTTACTTGTGGGAACCAATACCAAAGCTTTAGGACACGGATGAAGGGAGGGAGCAAATCAGGTCACCTAAATGGAAGGCACCACGGCTTGCAAAACCTTTCTCCCAAAAATAGCCTCAGAAGAAGCAAAAGTATCAAACTTGTAAAATTTGGTAAAAGTGTGCAGTGAAGACCAAGTCGCTGCCCTACATATCTGATCAACAGAAGCCTCGTTCTTGAAGGCCCATGTGGAAGCCACAGCCCTAGTGGAATGAGCTGTGATTCTTTCGGGAGGCTGCCGTCCGGCAGTCTCGTAAGCCAATCTGATGATGCTTTTAATCCAAAAAGAGAGAGAGGTAGAAGTTGCTTTTTGACCTCTCCTTTTACCTGAATAAACAACAAACAAGGAAGATGTTTGTCTAAAATCCTTTGTAGCATCTAAATAGAATTTTAGAGCGCGAACAACATCCAAATTGTGCAACAAACGTTCCTTCTTTGAAACTGGTTTTGGACACAGAGAAGGTACGATAATCTCCTGGTTAATGTTTTTGTTAGAAACAACTTTTGGAAGAAAACCAGGTTTAGTACGTAAAACCACCTTATCTGCATGGAACACCAGATAAGGAGGAGAACACTGCAGAGCAGATAATTCTGAGACTCTTCTAGCAGAAGAAATCGCAACTAAAAACAAAACTTTCCAAGATAATAACTTAATATCAACGGAATGTAAGGGTTCAAACGGAACCCCCTGAAGAACTGAAAGAACTAAATTGAGACTCCAAGGAGGAGTCAAAGGTTTGTAAACAGGCTTGATTCTAACCAGAGCCTGAACAAAGGCTTGAACATCTGGCACAGCTGCCAGCTTTTTGTGAAGTAATACCGACAAGGCAGAAATCTGTCCCTTCAGGGAACTAGCAGATAATCCTTTTTCCAATCCTTCTTGAAGGAAGGATAGAATCCTAGGAATCTTAACCTTGTCCCAAGGGAATCCTTTAGATTCACACCAACAGATATATTTTTTCCAAATTTTGTGGTAAATCTTTCTAGTTACAGGCTTTCTGGCCTGAACAAGAGTATCGATAACAGAATCTGAGAATCCTCGCTTCGATAAAATCAAGCGTTCAATCTCCAAGCAGTCAGCTGGAGTGAGACCAGATTCGGATGTTCGAACGGACCCTGAACAAGAAGGTCTCGTCTCAAAGGTAGCTTCCAAGGTGGAGCCGATGACATATTCACCAGATCTGCATACCAAGTCCTGCGTGGCCACGCAGGAGCTATCAAGATCACAGACGCCCTCTCCTGATTGATCCTGGCTACCAGCCTGGGGATGAGAGGAAATGGCGGGAACACATAAGCTAGTTTGAAGGTCCAAGGTGCTACTAGTGCATCCACTAGAGCCGCCTTGGGATCCCTGGATCTGGCCCCGTAGCAAGGAACTTTGAAGTTCTGACGAGAGGCCATCAGATCCATGTCTGGAATGCCCCACAGGTGAGTGACTTGGGCAAAGATTTCCGGATGGAGTTCCCACTCCCCCGGATGCAATGTCTGACGACTCAGAAAATCCGCTTCCCAATTTTCCACTCCTGGGATGTGGATAGCAGACAGGTGGCAGGAGTGAGACTCCGCCCATAGAATGATTTTGGTCACTTCTTCCATCGCTAGGGAACTCCTTGTTCCCCCCTGATGGTTGATGTACGCAACAGTTGTCATGTTGTCTGATTGAAACCGTATGAACTTGGTCCTCGCTAGCCGAGGCCAGGCCTTGAGAGCATTGAATATCGCTCTCAGTTCCAGAATATTTATCGGTAGAAGAGATTCTTCCCGAGACCAAAGACCCTGAGCTTTCAGGGATCCCCAGACCGCGCCCCAGCCCATCAGACTGGCGTCGGTCGTGACAATGACCCACTCTGGTCTGCGGAACGTCATCCCTTGAGACAGATTGTCCAGGGACAGCCACCAACGGAGTGAGTCTCTGGTCCTCTGATTTACTTGTATCTTCGGAGACAAGTCTGTATAGTCCCCATTCCACTGACTGAGCATGCACAGTTGTAATGGTCTTAGATGAATGCGCGCAAAAGGAACTATGTCCATCGCCGCTACCATCAACCCGATCACTTCCATGCACTGAGCTATGGAAGGAAGAGGAACGGAATGAAGTATCCGACAAGAGTCTAGAAGTCTTGTTTTTCTGGCCTCTGTAAGAAAGATCCTCATTTCTAAAGAGTCTATAATTGTTCCCAAGAAGGGAACCCTTGTTGACGGGGATAGAGAACTCTTTTCCACGTTCACTTTCCAGCCGTGAGATCTGAGAAAGGCCAGGACAATGTCCGTGTGAGCCTTTGCTTGAGGAAGGGACGACGCTTGAATCAGAATGTCGTCCAGGTAAGGTACTACTGCAATGCCCCTTGGTCTTAGCACCGCTAGAAGAGAGCCTAGTACCTTTGTGAAAATCCTTGGAGCAGTGGCTAATCCGAAAGGAAGCGCCACGAACTGGTAATGTTTGTCCAGGAATGCAAACCTTAGGAACCGATGATGTTCCTTGTGGATAGGAATATGTAGATACGCATCCTTTAAATCCACCGTGGTCATGAATTGACCCTCCTGGATGGAAGGAAGAATAGTTCGAATGGTTTCCATCTTGAAAGATGGAACCTTGAGAAACTTGTTTAAGATCTTGAGATCTAAGATTGGTCTGAACGTTCCCTCTTTTTTGGGAACTATGAACAGATTGGAGTAGAACCCCATCCCTTGTTCTCTTAGTGGAACAGGATGAATCACTCCCATTTTTAACAGGTCTTCTACACAATGTAAGAACGCCTGTCTTTTTATGTGGTCTGAAGACAACTGAGACCTGTGGAACCTCCCCCTTGGGGGAAGTCCCTTGAATTCCAGAAGATAACCCTGGGAGACTATTTCTAGCGCCCAAGGATCCAGAACATCTCTTGCCCAAGCCTGAGCGAAGAGAGAGAGTCTGCCCCCCACCAGATCCGGTCCCGGATCGGGGGCCAATATTTCATGCTGTCTTGGTAGCAGTGGCAGGCTTCTTGGCCTGCTTTCCCTTGTTCCAGCCTTGCATTGGTCTCCAAGCTGGCTTGGCTTGAGAAGTATTACCCTCTTGCTTAGAGGACGTAGCACTTTGGGCTGGTCCGTTTTTACGAAAGGGACGAAAATTAGGTCTATTTTTCGCCTTGAAAGGCCGATCCTGAGGAAGGGCGTGGCCCTTACCCCCAGTGATATCCGAGATAATCTCTTTCAAGT